>NW_027069781.1:0-126392 GCF_002906115.3 Quercus suber | reverse complement strand
AACAAAATGTGTTTTTTCAATTGATTCATCTTTTCTAACCATTTCCTTTTAACATGGTCTTTCTCAGACTGAGCAAAAGTACTTTGGTAGTATTTTCTTTTATTTATGTTTTTAGCAAGCATAAATTCATTAAACAATGAAACCATATCAATTTCAAAGCTTTCATCCAAAACATTCAAAACTCTTAATTGACTTTGGAAAGCAGGGTTTTCAATAGGAGGAAAATCAGAATCAGATGGACAAACAGATCTAGTGTCATCTTCTTCTTCATTAGCATTTTTGCCATATGAAGAGGAAGTTTCAGGTTTA
Source organism: Quercus suber (assembly GCF_002906115.3). Taxonomy (NCBI): domain Eukaryota; kingdom Viridiplantae; phylum Streptophyta; class Magnoliopsida; order Fagales; family Fagaceae; genus Quercus; species Quercus suber. The sequence continues at coordinate 126,083 of NW_027069781.1, read as the reverse complement.
GTAGAATAGAAAATAGAGCTAACTTGGGATTTATCACTTGAAACACCTCTTAGCTTTAAATCAGTGGGTTTTTCAAAATTCTTTTGCAAAAATTCATTAAGATCTTGATCTCCTTTTGAAATACTTTCAGATCCAGCAAAGGAATGTTCCTTCGTTGATCCTCAAGGGTTGATTGTTTTGAAAACTTATTTTAACAGTACCATCAAGATATTGTTGAATATGCATGAGATCTAGCTCATCAAAAACAGGTTTAGCAAGAGGGGATTTTTGTTCCAACAACCATTTAGTGGGAAGCTTAACATCTTGCCATTGAATCATTTTTGGAATTTGAACATTAGCATCAGGAGTTGAGCATTTGATTAACATGGTTTTACCAGAAGGTTCTCTATTAATCTTAGCACCAGGATTTAACTAAGTACCCAAAAGTCTGTAATAAATACGATAAATCAAAGCAAAATGCTTACTACCTTCTTCCATGTGATAACCAGATGAAGCAATATTCAAAGTTAAAGCTTTAACAATATTAGGATCATCCAAAGCAAGAGTAATATCAAGATAACAATTGAAATATACAGGACCATCATACAAAAAAGCAGTAATCATACCAAGAATGCTATCTTTAAAGTTTTTAAATCTAGCATCTCTTAAACACATGAGAACAGAAGCATTTATTCCTTTTCTAGTAAGTGGTTTAACAGCAACTTGAACCATACCAATATGCAAATAATTGAATTTTTTAACAATAAACTCATTAATATTTCTTTTAGAAAACAAACAACATTTTTCATGAGTTTTAGAAATAGAAAATGTTTGTTCAACAGTTCTAACTTTGTAAGTAGGATGAAAAGTACTTTCAACAAAACTAGTCTTGTAAATAGTTTTTGTATCAATTTTAGGAATGTTCCATTTCTGGAAATCAAGGAGCTTATGTTCTTTAACAATGTGTTCTTCTTCATTTACAATATCAGGAGGACAACCAATCCTAGAGCTAACAGAGGAGTTGGATCTCCACAACCTATCCATGCTATCCTAGGTTAACACTTAATTATCATGTTTTTCTTAACACCGTTGCATTTCATAACACATACCCTAAGCAACCCTATACCTCTCATGCCCTACACGCCCTTTCTTGGCTCAAACGGGCCTTACTGTTTGGTTCTGGGAATTCACTTTACGTCTAGGGTGGCGCCAACGACAGTAAGAAGGGAACACAATAAAGGAGTATCAAAGTTTTAGGTAAGCACAGATAAGAAATAAAGACACAACACTATTACTGGCCAAAAAAGAGATGGCTCTGATACCACAAAGGGGGAAGGGACACAACACTGAAGGCGGAAGCACAGTTGCACAATTATAATATATGTTGAAAGTAAAGTAAGCAAAGTAAAAGCAGAGTAAAAACAGCCAAGAAAGCGGTATAGCAGTTATAATCAAAGTAATTTAAAGCAATAATAAGGCAGTAGAACCAGCCAAGCAATATATATATATATATATATCTCAAAGCAATATAGAACCGTCCAAGATGGCGGTAACAAGTAGTATATTAAACTGAAAGCTGAAAATACTTATTATTGAAAATAGAACAAAACACTTACAGCAGTAGTAGTTACAAGATTGAAACAGTTCAACAGCTTCTGGAGAAACTAAATTTTGAGTAAAACTTAAGGGACAACTCCCCTTAAATAGGCAAAAATTCAAAGTGAACAGTACCATGAACAGTAAATGTGAATAGTGAATAGTAAACAGTACAATGAATAGTAAAAAGTGAAATTTTTTCTTTTGTCTTCAAAACATCCGTAGCAAGAGGTTTGTCTAGTTCTTGCTGAAAGTAGTCTTGGAATACTTGGAAACATCATCATTATAGCATTGGAAGGTAGTCTTGGGATATTTGAAAACATCATCATTATAGCATTGGAATACAGATAGTACCAAGATGTTTTCCTTTCCAGAGTAATGCGTCGGAAAGATTGCTACAAGCCTTATTGGAAAGAAAAGTTTATTGACAGTCTGCCTCCTATCTTTGCTCATAAGGTAAAACAAGAATTAATTGGTAAAAATGATTCCATTGATTATGATAATTTAACTTATGGTGATATTTTCAGCACTATTAAAAAATTGGTATTAATATATGCAATGATGAAAAACTGTTAAAACACCAATTGAAGAATAAAAGAAAAGCTAAATATGAAATGGGTAATTTTTGTGAACAATATGGTTTGCCTCCTATTGCTCGTTCTAGGCAGAAGGGTAAAAAACATGATAAATCTCACAAAAATTATAGCCATAAAAAACTTATCCATGAATGGCTCTGTGAACAGTTCTTTTTTCACTTTTTTGACTTAGAATCTTCAATAATTGGGGCCTTGTTTGATTCTCCAAACCAAAGAAAGCTTGAAAAGACAAAAGCCAAAAGAATATTCGAAACACTATTATGTAGAAGACTTTGAAATGACTTCATTTACGCATGGAGCAATAGTAATCTTTAGAGTGGCCAAAAGATCAAAAGAATTTATCTGACTTTGAAATGACTAAATATATATATATATATATATAGACACACACATATACACACATATAAGACCTAGGGTTTTGAAATTACTTTACAGCTACTAGGAGAGCGTTCAAAGAGAGAGAGAGAGTTGAAAGAAACATGGAGAGTGAGAGTTGGAGGAGGTGTTCCAATTTAGAATTAGCGGATGAATTGTTGGAAGAAACTCTATTGAGGATTCCAGTGAAATCTATTGTACGTTTCAAGTGCGTGAAAAAGTCATGGTATAGTCTTTTTGAAAACGCTAGTTTCATTGCCAAGCACCACCACCTCCGTTGTTGTTCTGATCAAACGAATCCAAGTTTACTGAGCATGAGACTCCTTCTACCAAATATGCATGGTTGCATTAATGGCATCATTTGCATTGGCGGTTCCTTTGGTGATAGCTTTAAAGGCTTTTTCTTATGGAATCCTGCAATCCGTCAATATAAGGTTGTTCCTTATCCCACACTTCCTCCATGCGCCCTTACTCTCTACTAGGGGTGGCAAATGGGCGGGTTGGGTCATAAATGGGTTGGGTTATAAATGGGTTGGGTGTGTAATTACCCAATTATCCATTTATGACCCGTTTATATATAAATTAATTATCCATTACCAACCCAACCCATTTAATTAGTAACCTACCCATTTAACCCAATATGACTCAAATACTTTTAAAACAACTTGAATACTCTCTTGACCTCCAAAATTACTAAAATACCCTTAAATACCTAAAATGATACAAATACCCCTACACTTCCAAAATTATCAATATACCCTTGGACATCCAAAATTATCCCCAAAATCTCTAAAATGAGCAAAGTACTCATGAAACCTCCAAAATGACCAAAATACCCCTGATATCTCTAAAATCACCATATATACTTAAAACCTACTAAAATGACCAAAATACTTCCAAAATCTCTAAAATGACCAAAATACCCCCTAAAACCCAAAAAAAGACCAAAATACCGTCGAAACCTAAAAATGACCAAAATACTTCCAAAACCCAAAAAATGACCAAAATACTCCTGAAACCCAAAAAATGACCAAACTATCCCCGGAACCAAAAAATGACCAAAATACTTCCAAAACCCAAAAAATGACCAAAATATCCCCCAAAACCCAAAATTGACCAAAATACTCCCGAAACCTAAAAAATGACCAAACTACCCCCGAAACCTAAAAAATGACCAAAATACTTCAAAAACCCAAAAAATGACCAAAATATCCCCCGAAACCCAAAAATGACCAAAATACTCCCGAAACCTAAAAAATGACCAAACTACCCCCGAAACCTAAAAAATGACCAAAATACCCCCGAAACTCAAAAAATGACCAAAATACTCCCGAAACCTAAAAAATGACCAAACTACCCCCGAAACCTAAAAAATGACCAAAATACTTCAAAAACCCAAAAAATGACCAAAATCCCCACCGCAATCCAGAACCTACAAAAAACTCCCGAAACCTGACCCAAAACCTAACCCCTAACCAAAAAAAAAAAAACACCAAAATACCCCCGAAACTAAAAAAATGACCAAAATACCCTCCCAATGAATACCCACCAAAATCCGACAATCAAAATACCCCCGAAACTCAAAAAATGACCAAAATACCACCGAAAACCCAAGAATGACCAAAATACACCCGATACTCAAAAAATGACCAAAATACCCTCCAAAACCCAAGAATGACCAAAATACTCCTGAAACTCAAAAAATGACCAAAATACCCCTGGAACTCAAAAAATGACCAAAATACCCCTGGAACTCAAAAAATGACCAAAATACCCTCGAAACCCAAAAATGACCAAAATACTTCCAAAACCCAAAAAATGACCAAAATACTCTTGAAACCCAAAAAATGACCAAAATACCCCCGAAACCTAAAAAAGGACCAAACTACCCCCGAAACCTAAAAATGACCAAAATACTTCCAAAACCCAAAAAAATGATCAAAATACCCCACAAAACCCAAAAATGACCAAAATACTCCCAAAATCTAAAAAATGACCAAACTACCCCGAAACCTAAAAATGGCCAAAATACTTCCAAAACCCAAAAAATGACCAAAATACTTCCAAAACCCAAAAAATGACCAAAATATCCCCCGAAACCCAAAATGACCAAAATACTCCCGAAACCTAAAAAATGACCAAACTACCCCGAAACCTAAAAAATGACCAAAATACTTCCAAAACCCAAAAAATGACCAAAATATCCCCCGAAACCCAAAAATGACCAAAATACTCCCGAAACCTAAAAAATGACCAAACTACCTCCGAAACCTAAAAATGACCAAAATACCCCGAAACTCAAAAAATGACCAAAATACCCCCGAAACTCAAAAAATGACCAAAATACCCCCCGAAACCCACAAAATGACTAAAATACCCCGAAACTCAAAAAATGACCAAAATACCACCGAAACCCAAGAATGACCAAAATACACCCGATACTCAAAAATGACCAAAATACCCTCCAAAACCCAAGAATGACCAAAATACTCCTGAAACTCAAAAAATGACCAAAATACCCAAACAAAATGACCAAAATACCCCTGGAACTCAAAAAATGACCAAAATACCCTTGGAACTCAAAAAATGACCAAAATACCTCGAAACCCAAAAATGACCAAATACTCAAACTCAAAAAATGACCAAAATAACCCGAAACCCAAAAATGACCAAAATACTCTTGAAACCCAAAAATGACCAAAATACCCCGAAACCTAAAAAGGACCAAACTACCCCGAAACCTAAAAATGACCAAAATACTTCCAAAACCCAAAAAATGATCAAAATACCCCACAAAACCCAAAATGACCAAAATACTCCCAAAATCTAAAAAATGACCAAACTACCCCCGAAACCTAAAAATGGCCAAAATACTTCCAAAACCCAAAAAATGACCAAAATACCCTCGAAACTCAAAAAATGGCCAAACTACCCCGAAACCTAAAAATGACCAAAATACCCCCCGAAACCCAAAAAATGACTAAAATACCCCCGAAACTCCAAAAATGACCAAAATACCCCCGAAACTCAAAAAATGACCAAAATACCCCCCGAAACCCACAAAATGACTAAAATACCCCAGAAACTCAAAAAATGACCAAAATACCACCGAAACCCAAGAATGACCAAAATACACCCGATACTCAAAAAATGACCAAAATACCCTCCAAAACCCAAGAATGACCAAAATACTCCTGAAACTCAAAAAATGACCAAAATACCCGCGAAATCCAAGAATGACCAAAATACCCCTAGAACTCAAAAAATGACCAAAATACCCCTGGAACTCAAAAAATGACCAAAATAACCCCGAAACCCAAAAATGACCAAAATACTCTTGAAACCCAGAAAATGACCAAAATACCCCCGAAACCTAAAAAAGGACCAAACTACCCCCGAAACCTAAAAATGACCAAAATACTTCCAAAACCCAAAAAAATGATCAAAATACCCCCCAAAACCCAAAAATGACCAAAATACTCCCAAAATCTAAAAAATGACCAAACTACCCCCGAAACCTAAAAATGGCCAAAATACTTCCAAAACCCAAAAAATGACCAAAATACCCCCCGAAACTCAAAAAATGGCCAAAATACCCCGAAACCTAAAAATGACCAAAATACCCCCGAAACCCAAAAAATGACTAAAATACCCCCGAAACTCCAAAAATGACCAAAATACCTCCGAAACCCAAGAATGACCAAAATACACCCGAAACTCAAAAAATGACCAAAATACCCCCAAAACCCAAGAATGACCAAAATACCCCTGAAACTCAAAAAATGACCAAATACCCCTGAAACCCAAAAATGACCAAAATACCCCCGAAACCTAAAAATGATCAAAATATCCTCGAAACATCCAAAATACCCTAAACCTCTATTTCGGAAATTTTAGATGTTTCTGGTGTATTTTGGTCATCTTACATATTTAGCGGTATTTTGGTCATAATTTAGGTTTCAGGTGTTTTTATCGATCATTTTTTTTATAGCTTTTGGGGTTATTTTGGTCATTTTTTTAGGTTTTCGGGGTATTTCGATAATTTTTTAGGTTTCAAAGTATTTTAGTCACTCTTTTAGGTTTTGAGGGTATTTCAGTTATTTTTTAGGTTTTGAAGGTATTTCGGTCAATTTTTAGGTTTAGGGAATATTTTGGTACTTTTTTAGGTTTATGGTGTATTTTGGTAATTGTTAGGTTTTGGAGGTATTTTGATCATTTTTTTAGGTTTTTGGGGTATTTTGGTCATTTTTTTAGGTTTTGGGGTTATTTTAGTCATTTTTTACGTCTTGGGGTATTTCGATCATTTTTTAGGTTTCAGGGTATTTTGGCAATTTTTTAGGTTTCAGGGGTATTTCAGTCATTTTTTAGGTTTAGGGAGCATTTTGGTAATTTTTTAGGTTTAGGGTGAATTTGGTAATTCTTAGGTTTCGAGTGTATTTCGGTCATTTTTTTTGGTTTTAGGGGTATTTTTGGTCATTTTTTAGGTTTCATGGGGGTATTTTAGTCATTTTTGAAGTTTAAGGGGTATTTTGGTAATTTGATGCATTTCAGAGGTATTTTAGTCATTTTTTAGGTTACGGGGCAATTTGGTAATTTTTTCAGGTTTCGGGGTATTTTAGTCATTTTATAAGTTTCATAGGTATTTTGGTCATTTTTTAGATTTTGGGGGTATTTTAGTCATTTTATAGGTTTTAGAGGTATTTTGGTATTTTTTGGGTTTCGGGGGTATTTAGTTATTTTTGGGTTTTGAGGGTATTTTGGTCATTTTTAGGTTTCGGGGGTATTGTGGTCATTTTTAGGTTTTGGGATATTTTGGTAATTATTAGGTTTTGGAGGTATTTTGGTCATTTTTTAGGTTTTGGGGGTATTTAGTCATTTTATAGGTTTTAGAGGTATTTTGGTATTTTTTGGGTTTTGAGGGTATTTTGGTCATTTTTAGGTTTCGGGGTATTTTGGTCATTTTTTGGGTTTTGGAGGTATTTTGGTAATTTTTAGGTTTTGGGGTATTTTGGTCATTTTTTGGGTTTTGAGGGCATTTTGGTCATTTTTGGGTTTTGAGGGTATTTTGGTCATTTTTTGGGTTTTTGGGATATTTTTGTAATTTTTATGTTTTGGGGGTATTTTGGTCATTTTTAGATTTTGGGTTATTTTGTTCGTTTTTTAGGTTTTAGGGGTATTTTGGTCATTTTTTGGGTTTCGGGTCATTTTGGTCATTTTTAAGTTTTGAGGGTATTTTGGTCATTTTTAGGTTTCGGGGTATTTTGGTCATTTTCTGGTAATTTTTAGTTTTTTGGGGTATTTTGATCATTTTCTTGGGTTTTGGGGGTATGTTGGTAATTTTTAGGTTTTGGGGGTATTTTGTTCATTTTTTAGGTTTTGAGGGTATTTTGGTCATTTTTTGGGTTTTCAGGGTATTTTAGTCATTTTTGGGTTTCAAGGGTATTTTGGTCATTTTATTGGTTTTGGAGGTATTTTGGTAATTTTTAAGTTTTTGGGGTATTTTGGTAATTTTCTTAGGTTTTGGGGGTATTTTGGTCTTTTTTGGGTTTTGGAGGTATTTTGGTAACTTTTTAGATTTTGGGAGTATTTTGGTTATTTATTAGGTTTCAAGAGTATTTTAGTCATTTTCTAGAAATTTAGATTTTATGTTGTTTATTTAAATTTTAGATGGGTTTAGTGGGTATTAGTTAGATATCCATTTAAACCCATCTAATTAAATAACCAAATGGTCTTACCCATTTAACCCAAATATTGAAATGGGTTGGGTTAAGAGTCTTAAATTACTTAATTAAAAAAAAAAAATAAACCCCCTAAANTAATGATGAAAAACTATAAAACCGTATACACAATAGGAGCAGCTGCTTTCATGGGAGGATTGAGAGCATAGTTAAAGACAAAAATAAGTTGGCATGTTAAGCTAAAATAAATAGACCTATAACATATAGGTTACCAAAAATAATAGAAATTTTTGTAAGTTGTACTTTTGTCTACCTAACAATTAAAAACCTTTCCATTTCGGCAAGTAGAATTAGAACATTTTTTATAATTACAATTTCAAAATTATTTTTTATGTAAATAAACCCATAATATATAAATATAATATAATGAATATGTTATTTTATTTTGAATTTTCTTGCATTCAAATATAGCTTAGCATACATATGAATGAATTGTTATTTTACAAATTGATCTCAAATACTATATCAATATGTATATGTTCGCTTGCACCTCTTCACTTCCCCAGCTACAAGCCTACAACGATCGAAGGTGTTAGCCTTGGCTTTCTAGTTTGGTCATGTCACATTTCTTCTTCTTTTTTCCATATGATTATTTAGGCTAAAAATTTAAAGCATTCATAAGGACTGAATGCTCTGTAAAGCTGAGCACAATCCCTCACAAAAAGCCTCTGTCTCTTATCTTCATAGACTCTAAAGTCTAAAAGGCTATTGACCTACAGTTCTGTTTTTTTCACAGAACAGAGTAACTTTTTTACTCCAAGTCTCAAATTAACTTTCTGTGGCGTATCTCTGGTCATTTCATTTATTTAGTTTATAATGTGATGTCAAATGTAATTTTTGCCCTTCTTCAAGTTAAATCTTAGCTTCACCACTGCACTAACCGCGTTAAATAGATCAACGATAGTGGGCCATGTCCAGCCTTAAAATAACAATTACATAGAAGATGCATTCCTCTGATAGATATTGATCCAGGCAAGTATACAAGCATGAAGTATGTCAATTGTCAAACTGGGACATGTTCTCTTACAAGTTACAAGTAACCAAAAATATCCATCTCCTAAAACAGTTTAAGCTACAATATAGAATGTCTTGCACTGCCAAAAACAATTAAGCCACTGTCAAGAGGCTTTGTAGCTTAACTGATGTTGATGCCCATTTTTTAATATCATGGGCCAGCAAACAAAACCCCAAGCCTGGTGGGAAAAGCCCAAGAGAGCAGGGAAAGAAAGAAGAATCGGTGAAGTGGCACAAAAAGAGGACTCGTTGCAGAATTCCTCTAGCAGAAGCAGTTGAGAAAAATGGGAGAAAACAATCTTCAACATGAAGCCCATAAGAAAAAGTAAAAGCGGGCCCACAAAAGGCCCAAAACGCATTAAAGAAAGAGGAACCAGGGGTGGCAAATGGGCCGGTTGGGTCATAAATGGGTTGGGTATGTAATTATCTATTTATCCATTTATGACCCGTTTATATATAAATTAATTATTCATTACCAACCCAACCCATTTAATTAGTAACCCACCCATTTAACCCAATATGACTCAAACACCTCTAAAACTACTTGAATACCCTCTTGACCTCAAAAATTACCAAAATACCCTTAAATACCTAAAATGATACAAATACCCCTACACTTCCAAAATTACCAATATACCCTTGGACATCCAAAATTATNTGCACAAAACCATATTCATAGCTATTTATCAAAATCAACAAAGGGATCAGATTGAATTTTCTCCCAAGCAAGAGTCAAGGCTCACAAAGAATTCCCAGAAATTTTGATCTCCCAATCATCTAGGAGACCCAGAATGGTCTGCCAGAAATTGACTTTCAAGGAAAAAAAGTGATTAGAATAAGATTGTCAGCAAGCATCAACATACCGCTTCTTTTGAGTTTCCATTGCTTCAAGAGTATCCTTCTTCAATTCCTCTAGCTGTGCCTTGGCAATTTTGAGTTCTAGCTGTTCTTCATACTTGGGCAAATCTTCCTTTCGAATTCCAAGCCTGGAAAGATAAGGGAAGGAAGAAAAAAAAACCAATGAAATCTACATCACACCTCAACTAGAGAAGCAACAAAAAAGTACCACAGAGATACCATCACTAAAATCTGAGATTTGCTACCATTCATAATTAAATATAGTAGGTAAAACAGAAAATACTACAACCAGTCTGACGTATGGCCCAGAGTTCAGACAAGTCATCAACCAGATCAACTACCAGTAGGCCTCAACAATCCTAGTGTTAATAATTAAAAGAGTGAAAAACTTCAAAAAAGGAATAAGCAATTCACCTCTATGTTCACACAACCATGTAAAGTAAAAGGGAACACATAGAAAGCCTAAAAGGAGAAAGAAGTTAATTCAAACAAACAAATTTAACTGAATAATAGAACCATACTAAACTCATCCTTAACAGATAAACATGTTGAATAAGTGATCACATAAGCAAGCTATGCTATATCTCACACAAAAACTCCAACTTCATTAATCAACCTGCAACCTTTTACCAGTGAAGATGAATAGAAATAAAAGTGCATGGGTTCACACACATTGATATATTTCTCTTATCATATAATTTTCTCAGAATAGCAAACAGAGTCGCATGAAGAAACAAAAGAATTATTTTGAGCTATCCAAAAAGAAAGACTTCTTATTACTTTCTTAAAATAATAATAAAAATAAAAAATGAAAAAGTGAGTTGCATACAAAAACCAATCCTATATTTTCACTCCATTGAAAAATTCAAATGTTGTGTAACACACTAATTTAGCCGGTATGACAATGCTTTATATCTTGAAATTTCATTCCCTTTCCTAAAAATCATATATTAAAGACAAATATCCTCCTAGGAGGAACTACTTTAATTGCTACAGACATGCCAACTCTCCCAGGGGCTCCTCTTTGAACCAGAGCACTAATAATTCATATGATGTAACCATGAAAAACAGTAAGAACATATAAGTACATTGATATACACATCAGTGATCAGATGAGCCCACATAAGCCTAAGGACCAATGGCAAGTAAGATGATCTTACTACAAAACACAGCAAAGCCTATGTACACCTAGCGAACACTTTATAGCTAGCTAAGTGGAACAACTTTAGATGCAACAGAGATCAAGTTAAAATGTTACCGATATTCCCAAAAAAAAAAAAAGGCAAGAAGTTCAAATAGGTTAAGATGACAATTACTTCTTATTGATTTTATCAAACTCAGCCATAAGAACAGCCATTCCTTTCTTGTCATTCCTCATAAGGGGCTTTTTGAGTTCTTTTTCAACTTTTTCCAGTGCATCAAACATCATTGCCTCCGCCCCAAGTTCATCTGTGAGACCCCTCCTGCAACAAAAAAAATATATGTATGTAAGCATGAATAACATGTGATGTAGAAATAACGGTATTTAGAATCCTACAAATAGCTTTCAGCAGGAAAATTTATTAGCCGCAGTAGTCATATCTAAAGTAGAGGATGCAATAAGGTGAATAACAGAATATCACATACTTAATTCGTATTTCCTTCAATGTCAACAGATATGATCGTGCATCAGGAATATCTTGAGTTCGTGATTGTATGGTGAACTGAATCCTTTGGGATTCTGAGAACAAGTCAGCCCTGCCGAAAGCACAGCAGAAATGAATAGGCGAATTCATCATACTTAATAAAGGTTACACCAAGTGCATAAAAATGAAAGTGATTCACCCACCAAACAGATATGAACTTATTCTTTACTTCTTGTACAGTGATATATAAGCAGTTGAGGAAGGATGTTAATCACACTATTAACAGGATGCTTACTAGTATCATTAATCAAATCTAATGTATTATATAATATCATTATGCATGTGATATTCCATAAATGCAGCCAAGCCAGGAATGCCCAAATTCATCAACATATTTAATGTCAATCATGAAATCCAAATTTTCACTTTTGACTTGGCACTATCACTGTGTGTGTGTTAAAAAAGTTTGGAATGGAAGAAACTCAGCTCGGGTAGGTGATAAGCCTATCGAGATCCACCAAATCCGAAAGAAATCAGCTCTATTCCTGCAAGAGTTTCTGCAAGTGCAAGGTAGACAGATTCGGCCACCTCCGAAGAATCATAGGGCTATTCGTTGGATTCCTCCTATACAACCTCATTTCAGAGTCAATTTTGATGGGGCTGTTTTCACTAATCTGGGAGCTGCTAGTCTTGGTGTGGTGGTGCGTGATTCTGCAGGAAATGCCGTTGGGTCCATGTCTGAACGAGTCCCGTTTCCTTCATCCCCAGCTGTGGTCGAGGCCTTAGCTTGTAGGAAAGCTCTACTCTTTGCCAGAGAATTGAGTTTAGCAGAATGCTGTGTTGAGGGGGTTGCAGAAAAAATCATTAAGGTTGTTCGAAGTAGAGATTGTGGAAATGCAGAGTACGGTACTGTGATTAGTGATATCATCTTTCCCTCTAGTGGCTTCCAAAGTCTGGCAGCGAGCTACAGGTTTGGATTGATTCTATCCCGATGACAGAGCTTCTCTAGTGGCTCGTGATGCATTGTAATTCTTTCTCTATGGAATAAAACTTGACCTTTTGGGTTTGGATTCTCCCAAAAAAAAATAAAAAAACCTTACTTTCATTTTCAAGATCCAATCCCACTTTCTATCCAATGTTTAATAAAATTTAAGTCAAAAAGTGCTTCACGACATAAATGATCCTCTTCATTTACTTTTGAAATGAAAAAAGGTTTATTTTAAGGAGAAGTTTTAATATTGTACTTAAATACGGTTAAGTAAATTCTAATTCACTTTCACATTAGGAGGAAAAGATCTCACACTTTTTGGAGGGTATGATACCCCTACTAGTAACAAGGTTACACATAATAATAACTTTGTCACACTCATTAGTAACTCATGTCACATTGAATAGTATATAATAATACAATTTTTTAGTATTTTTTTTTTAATTTTATTTTTTCACGTTAGATTGTGATATGATCAAATAATATAGTGTCAGTAAGTTCTACCATGTTATATGATAACCATGTTTTAACTTTCAATATTTGTTTTTGGTCATTTTGGATAGGCAGTAACAAGGTCACACATATAATAGATTCACTAGTAAGTAGTAATTCATACTACACTGAACAGCAATATTCGTGATTGAATGAAGCTCAAGTGATGAGTTAGAGCACTTCACTTTAGCTTTACTCAATTAAGAAATTGAATTTGGACTTTTTGGAGTGAGTGAAGGAAAGTTCAATTATTTAATTAACCAATCGCATAAGTACTCTCCAATCTCCATTACGGCTTGGAAAAAAGGGACTAAGGATCTTAAATTTATTTTTTGGGTAGAACAAAGGATCTTAGTTGTACTATATATGATTTCTATTATAAATTTGGGAGGAACTTAAAAATAATAATAATATTAATAATAAACTGTAAACATAAATTGGTACTCGCAAGCTTTGATTTTCTGTAGAAATGTTACTTGGAAAAATAACTTTAGGACCCGTTTAGATGGAAGAGAGAAAGAGAGAGAAAAGAAGGGAGTAGAGTAGAATTAGCTGAAAAATAGGCTAATTTTAGGTCAAATCTACTCTACTCCCCTCAATTCAAATGGACAATTAAAATTCACGACTATAGTATGGATAAGTATATTGTCACAACATGAACAAAATTGATTTGTATATCTGTCAGATTCAGCATGTTGGAATAACAAGTTAACATCAATGATAGTTGGAAGTATTGATGTCATGTATTGATGATGTTAGTACTCTCTCTTCAATTATTGTTTAAGATATTAGCAGATAATTCACAGTTGATTTAGTTGTCTTTTGATGAAATTTGAGATATTATCTGTAACAAAAAAATTTAATTTTCTCACCTTAAAACATTCTTTCCATTTTTTTCTTTTTTATGAAACATTCTCTTTTTATCTTTCCATGGGTTGGGATTAACAATTTTTTTTTTTTGAGAATCAGGGATTAACATTTCATTTAAAGTCAACAATTTTATTTAATTATTTATGAGATAAATTTTTATTCTTACAAAAAAAAAAAAGAAAAAACTAAGAGGGTAAGGAGCATTGAACCAAAGTTCTCTTCAAGATAATATTTCTAAACCAAAAAGCTACTTAGTATTTGCCAAGGGAAGTGACTCCAAAATAAGAAAAGCTAATGATCATTTTTGTTACCAGTATGCACACTGTAAGGATCATATTTGAATTCCTAGCCCAATGAGTGGATGGACTTAGGCCCAAAAAGCCCAAAACAATGAATTTGTAGAGAGTGGGTTGAAAATCTGGACTCTAGTTAATCAAAAAGCAAGTTAAGTAGGTCTTAATGACAAAAGAGTAAAAATAAATAAGTTTGAATTGAAGAAAAATGTCCTTGGCAAAGTCCAAAGAGACTGGTTTCGTATATAATGTTCTTAAGTAGGGTTACAAGTCTGATTTTAGATTGCTACAGTGTTTCTTTCTTAATTTTTCGATCCCCCTTCTCGTTGCATCCTTACTTCTTTTATACTGTCTTTATTTTTCATCTTCACCTTCCACATGCATGTCAGATGATTAATGTTGATACTTGTCCAATCAGCACCTTCCATAAGTCTCCATGTAGTAGCTGTAAGGCTGAAAGCTACTCACCTCCACATTAATGCGGCTAGAGAGTTAGCTGCAAGGCATTTAATGTGGTGGCAGCAGTTTTCTCCTAAGATATTTCAAGACATTTCCTTATCCTAAGTTCCCATAGTGCCTATTCGTATCAACTGAGTGTTCCTGGGACGTTCCCCTGGACGACAGGTCACCTCTATGGACCTCGGCCTTAGTTAGCCAAGGAGGCTCTCATCCTCGGCATAACCCTCCGGATTGTTATAATCAAAATTAACTTCTTCACTTGCCAATAGGGGCTCTTTTAACAACGTTTCCCCTCTTTGAATGCTATCTGTCCTCGAATTGGGCCTTAGATCCATTCTATATATAAACAATGGGCTCCAGGGCCCAATGCTCCTACACACACAATTAGATGCATAAAAAAATAAACTATTTCTCCCTAAAAAATAAAAGACTTTGATGTTGAATTTCATTATCTTCTAGTTTTTTTTAGAAGATTATTAACTTTTGGTTATTTTTGGAATAATATACAATTATATTACTAATCTAGTAATTATACTACTGATTTAGAAGGGACACTAAACTTATAATTAAAAAAAGTAAAATATTAGTTAATAATTTTTTTTAAAATCATCACCTAAAAATTTAAATTAGATAACACATGAAAAGAAAAGAAAAAAAAAAAATCTCTCAACCAAANGGATTAACGAGGTTATTCCTCGGCTAGGGGGTTGAACAAACACGTAGAACTCAAAACATTTTAAAAAGATTGAAACAATTGAGAATGTCCTCTTTTTTAACTAAGGCATCAGTAGCTCTCTTGCCGCAACAAAAGACAAAACTCTAAAGGCCCCCTTTCACTTTCATGATTTTTTTTTGGATGTAGGCTCCTTTCATGAACTTAAAGTCTTAGACGCTATTTAGTGGACAACTATTTAATAATTTTTTATAGCAGAAATCGCATTCTTACATCACCTTCAAACTCGACCTGAAAAATGCACAGCTCCCCGCCAACGTTACTGCGCTACCACACACAGTCTTTTTATATGTTGTGTGGAAATGAAATGGATATAAGTCCCTATATTGCTTCCTGGAGTCTAATAAAAAATATAGACTAGTGATGCAAATCTTAAAAGACAGTCCTAGATGTGAGATTTGTACCATTAATGTTGCCTGAACACCTATTAAGAACCGTATATGCAAAACAAAAGTAGTAACTGGAAGTAACTGTTATGGTCAAAGCATGAATTTCTATACGAAGCTCAAACCCTCCGCGTAATTGGATTAGTGAATAACTAAGGCAACGATTCATATGTTACTTTGATAGAGATTCGAAAATGCTCTCTAGAGTTCCTAAATAACAGCTTCACAAAAAATGTAATTACAAATCATGGGGATTGAATCCTTTGGACCTCAAATCCTGTGATTTATAAAAGATTTGCAATCTTGTAATAACTACACAAACTTATTTTGAATTCATTGACCAGATATCCATATCCAAGTATAAAGAGTTACAAAGAAAAATGGAGATTTACTCTCCTTGTCCATTTCCCAAACAAAAATTGAGGGTTTTCACTCTGCCCAAACATTATTTAACCCCAAACAAACAAGTACAAGGCAAATCTCAATCTTAGATAAAGTTTCGGATATCCAACGACTTAGGATCAACCATTTGTCATCCTTGAATTCCTCCCTGAAATCAAACCAAGACCATGTATTAATTTCAAATCAGTTTAGGTAATATTCTGCAGAGATGTCTACTAAACAGACAAATAATATAACGAATGTGGCTTCCAGTAATATTATTAATCTAACTTGCCACATTGGTCTACCGAGTACCTTTCACCCTGGATGTAAATAATGGACCAATACAGACTTTGCTACTTAGCTGAGGCCTCCAAATTGTCATTGGCCTCTGAATTTGAACAATTTCAAAAAAAATAAAAATAAAAAACTAATCCCATATAGAAACCACCTCAATCAGCACTAGACTCACTAAATTTCAACATGGTCAGCATTACATATATCAGAAGAATCCTCTCCACTCCAACAATATATATGCTAATCTGTATAAGAAGTTATACTTACAAATTTAGTTTGTTTTGTATGCATTCCTTAAAATGGGATCAAATCAATGCATTGCCAACTTTCGGCCTTATTCCTCCCTTCCCCCAGATAAAGACCCTTGCACATATTTCAATGGTTAAAAATATTAACAGTAAGTTTTGGCCCCTAGGGAGGGAGGGGAATGAAAGATTCAAACTAGTGACCTCTCTTCATGAGGCATGGTCTGTAGCCAATTGTGCTACTGCCCTGGTGGTCTCAATAGTTAAAATCCATTTTTGCACAAAACCATATCATAGCTATTTATCAAAATCAACAAAGGGATCAGATTGAATTTTCTCCCAAGCAAGAGTCAAGCTCACAAAGAATTCCAGAAATTTTGATCTCCCAATCATCTAGGAGACCCAGAATGGTCTGCCAGAAATTGACTTTCAAGAAAAAAAGTGATTAGAATAAGATTGCAGCAAGCATCAACATACCGCTTCTTTGAGTTTCCATTGCTTCAAGAGTATCCTTCTTCAATTCCTCTAGCTGTGCCTTGGCAATTTTGAGTTCTAGCTGTTCTTCATACTTGGGCAATCTTCCTTTCGAATTCCAAGCTGGAAAGATGGGAAGGAAGAAGAAAAAAAAACCAATGAAATCTACATCACACCTCAACTAGAGAAGCAACAAAAAAGTACCACAGAAGATACCATCACTAAAATCTGAGATTTGCTACCATTCATAATTAAATACAGTAGGTAAAACAGAAAATACTACAACCAGTCTGACGTATGGCCCAGAGTTCAGACAAGTCATCAACCAGATCAACACCAGTAGGCCTCAACAATCCTAGTGTTAATAATTAAAAGAGTGAAAAACTTCAAAAAAGAATAAGCAATTCACCTCTATGTTCACACAACCATGTAAAGTAAAAGGGAACACATAGAAAGCCTAAAAGAGAAAGAAGTTAATCAAACAAACAAATTTAACTGAATAATAGAACATACTAAACTCATCCTTAACAGATAAACATGTGAATAAGTGATCACATAAGCAAGCTATGCTATATCTCACACAAAAACTCCAACTTCATTAATCAACCTGCAACCTTTTACCAGTGAAGATGAATAGAAATAAAAGTGCATGGGTTCACACACATTGATATATTTCTCTTATCATATAATTTTCTCAGAATAGCAAACAGAGTCGCATGAAGAAACAAAAGAATTATTTTGAGCTATCCAAAAAGAAAGACTTCTTATTGCTTTCTTAAAATAATAATAAAATAAAAAATGAAAAAGTGAGTTGCATACAAAAACCAATCCTATATTTTCACTCCATTGAAAAATTCAAATGTTGTGTAACACACTAATTTAGCCAGTATGACAATGCTTTATATCTTGAAATTTCATTCCTTTCCTAAAAATCATATATTAAAGACAAATATCCTCCTAGGAGAACTACTTTAATTGCTACAGACATGCCAACTCTCCCAGGCTCCTCTTTGAACCAGAGCACTAATATTCATATGATGTAACCATGAAAAACAGTAAGAACATATAAGTACATTGAATACACATCAGTGGTCAGATGAGCCCACATAAGACCTAAGACCAACAAGTAAGATGATCTTACAACAAAACCACAAAGCCTATGTACACCTAGCAAACACTTTATAGCTAGCTAAGTGGCAACTTTAATGCAACATAGTATCAAGTTAAAATGTTACGATATTACCCAAACAACAAAAAAGGAGAAGTTCAAATAGGTTAAGATGACAATTACTTCTTATTGATTTTATCAAACTCACCATAAGAACAGCCATTCTTGTTCTTGTCATTCCTCATAAGGGGCTTTTTGAGTTCTTTTTCAACTTTTTCCAGTGCATCAAACATCATTGCCTCTGCACCAAGTTCATCTGTGAGACCCCTCCTGCAACAAAAAAAATATATGTTTGTAAGCATGAATAAGCATGTGATGTAGAAATAAGGTATTTAGAATCCTACAAATAGTTTCAGCAGGAAAATTTATTAGCCGCATGGTCAGCTCTAGTATTCTATCCTTTCTCTGCATAGTATTTTTTTTTCTCTTTGAATTCTCTATTGACCTTGCCTATGTTTATAAGGCGTTTTGATATATATCCTACTTATAAAAAAAACAGAATATCACATATTAATTCGTATTCCTTCAATGTCAACAGATATGACGTGCATCAGGAATATCTTGAGTTGTGATTGTATGGTGAACTGAATCCTTAGGATTCTGAGACAAGTCAGCCCTGCAGAAAGCACAGCAGAAATGAATAGGCGAATTCATCATCACTTAATAGAGGTTACACCAAGTGCATAAAAATAAAGTGATTCACCCACCAAACAGATATGAACTTATTTTCTTCTGACAGGAATTAGCGTTGGAGGTGACACACATAAGGATCTACTAGTATCATCTAATCAAATCTAATGTATTATATAATATCATTATGCATGCGATATTCCATAAATGCAGCTAAGCCAGGAATGCCCAAATTTATCAACATATTAGATGTCAATCATGAAATCCAAATTTCACTTTTGGCTGGCACTATCACTGTGTGTGTGTTAAAAAAGTTTGAATGGAAGAAACTCAGCTCGGTAGGTGATAAGCCTATCGAGATCCACCAAATCCGAAAGAAATCAGCTCTATTCCTGCAAGAGTTTCTGCAAGTGCAAGTAGACAGATTCGGCCACCTCCGAAGAATCATAGGGCTATTCGTTGGATCCTCTATACAACCTCATTTCAGAGTCAATTTTGATGGGCTGTTTTCACTAATCTGAGCTGCCAGTCTTTGTGTGGTGGTGCGTGATTCTGCAGGAAATGCCGTTGGGTCCATGTCTGAACGAGTCCCGTTTCCTTCATCCCCAGCTGTGGTCGAGCCTTAGCTGTAGAAAGCTCTACTCTTTGCCAGAGAATTGAGTTTAGCAGAATGCTGTGTTGAGGGGGTTGCAGAAAAAATCATTAGTTGTTCGAAGTAGAGATTGTGGAAATGCAGAGTACGGTACTGTGATTAGTGATATCATCTTTCCCTCTAGTGGCTTCCAAAGTGCTGCAGCGAGCTACAGGTTTGGATTGATTCTATCCCGATGACAGAGCTTCTCTAGTGGCTCGTGATGCATTGTAATTCTTTCTCTATGGAATAAAACTTGACCTTTTGGGTTTGGATTCTCCAAAAAAAAAAAAAAAAAACCTTACTTTCATTTTCAAGATCCAATCCCACTTTCTATCCAATGTTTAATAAAATTTAAGTCAAAATGCTTCACGACATAAATGATCCTCTTCATTTACTTTTGAAATGAAAAAAAGGTTTATTTTAAGGAGAAGTTTTAATATTGTACTTAAATACGGTAAGTAAATTCTAATTCACTTTCACATTAGGAGGAAAAGATCTCACACTTTTTGGAGGTATGATACCCCTACTAGTAACAAGGTTACACATAATAATAACTTTTCACACCATTAGTAACTCATGTCACATTGAATAGTATATAATAATACAAATTTTTTAGTATTTTTTTAATTTTATTTTTTCACGTTAGATTGTGATATGATCAAATAATATATGTCAGTAAGTTCTACATGTTATATGATAACCATGTTTTAACTTTCAATATTTGTTTTGGTCATTTTGGATAGGCAGTAACAAGGTCACACATATAATAGATTCACTAGTAATAGTAATTCATACTACACTGAACAGCAATATTCGTGATTGAATGAAGCTCAAGTGATGATTAGAGCACTTCACTTTAGCTTTACTCAATTAAGAAATTGAATTTGGACTTTTTGGAGTGAGTGAAGGAAAGTTCAATTATTTAATTAACTAATCGCATAAAGTACTCTCCAATCTCATTACGGCTTGAAAAAAGGACTAAGGATCTTAAATTTATTTTTTGGGTAGAACAAAGGATCTTAGTTGTACTATATATGATTTCTATTATAAATTTGGGAGGAACTTAAAATAATAATAAATATAATAATAAACTGTAAACAAATAAATTGTACTCGCAAGCTTTGATTTTCTGTAGAAATGTTACTTGGAAAAATAACTTTAGGACCCTTTAGATGGAAGAGAGAAAGAGAGAGAAAAGAAGGAATAGAGTAGAATTAGCTGAAAAATAGGCTAATTTTAGGTCAAATCTACTCTACTCCCCTCAATTCAAATGGACAATTAAAATTCACACTATAGTATGGATAAGTATATTGTCACAACATGAACAAAATTGATTTGTATATCTGTTCAGATTCAGCATGTGAATAACAAGTTAACATCAATGATAGTTGAGTATTGATGTCATGTATTGATGATGTTAGTACTCTCTCTTCAATTATTGTTTAAGATATTAGCAGATAATTCACAGTTGATTTAGTTGTCTTTTGATGAAATTTGAGATATTATCTGTAACAAAAAATTTAATTTTCTCACCTTAAAACATTCTTTCCATTTTTTTCTTTTTATGAAACATTCTCTTTTTATCTTTCCATGGGTTGGGATTAACAATTTTTTTTTTGAGAATCAGGGATTAACATTTCATTTAAAGTCAACAATTTATTTAATTATTTATGAGATAAATTTTTTTCTTACAAAAAAAAAAAAAAAACTAAGAGGGTAAGGAGCATTGAACCAAAGTTCTCTTCAAGATAATATTCTAAACCACAAAGCTACTTAGTATTTGCCAAGGGAAGTGACTCCAAAATAAAAAGCTAATGATCATTTTTGTTACCAGTATGCACACTGTAAGGATATATTTGAATTCCTAGCCCTAATGAGTGGATGGATTTAGGCTCAAAAAGCCAAAACAATGAATTTGTAGAGAGTGGGTTGAAAATCTGGACTCTAGTTAATCAAAAAGCAAGTTAAGTAGGTCTTGATGACAAAGAGTAAAAATAAATAAGTTTGAATTGAAGAAAAATGTCCTTGGCAAAGTCCAAAGAGACTGGTTCGTATATAATGTTCTTAAGTAGGGTTACAAGTCTGATTTTAGATTGCTACAGTGTTTCTTTCTTAGATTTTTCGATCCCCTTCTCGTTGCATCCTTACTTCTTTTATACTGTCTTTATTTTCATCTTCACCTTCCACATGCATGTCAGATGGTTAATGTTGATATTTGTCAATCAGCACCTTCCATAAGTCTCCATGTAGTAGCTGTAAGGCTGAAAGCTACTCACCTCCACATTAATGCGGCTAGAGAGTTAGCTGCAAGGCATTTAATGTGGTGGCAGCAGTTTTCTCCTAAGATATTTCAAGACATTTCCTTGTCCTAAGTTCCCATAGTGCCTATTCGTATCAACTGAGTGTTCCTGGGACGTTCCCTTGGACGACAGGTCACCTTTATGGACCTTGGCCTTAGTTAGCCAAGGAGGCTCTCATCCTCGGCATAACCCTCCGGATTGTTATAATCAAATTAACTTCTTCACTTGCAATAGGGCTCTTTTAACAACGTTTCCCCTCTTTGAATGCTATCTGTCCTCGAATTGGCCTTAGATCCATTCTATATATAAACAATGGGCTCCAGGGCCAATGCTCCTACACACACAATTAGATGCATAAAAAATAAACTATTTCTCCCTAAAAAATAAAAGACTTTGATGTTGAATTTCATTATCTTCTAGTTTTTTTTAGAAGATTATTAACTTTTGGTTATTTTTGGAATATATACAATTATATTACTAATCTAGTAATTATACTACTGATTTAGAAGGGACACTAAACTTATAATTAAAAAAGTAAAATATTAGTTAATAATTTTTTTTAAATCATCACCTAAAATTTAAATTAGATAACACATGAAAAGAAAAGAAAAAAAAAATCTCTCAACCAAATCTTCACCATAAAAATAAATCATCTCATTTCCCTCCCACTTCTTAGGGAAAAAAAAAAAAAAAAAAACTTCGTTTTAATTATTAAGCAATTTTTTTTTTTTGAGAAGAAGATAACTATTAAGCAATTAGGACCGTTGATATGGGATAATTGAATATGAAGAAGATCGAACGGCGTTTATATAAGGAAAACCTACTCAGCTATCACACACTCACACTACACAGTAACATTTGTTTTTTTTTTTTTTTTTTGTTTTTTTCACTCTCTCTGAGTCTTAAAACAACAGAGGCTCAGCTCACACAAACACACCCATCAACCAAAACAGCTCGAACAAGAAGAAGCAGCTCAAAACGACGCCGCTGAGAGTCTACTCCGATCATGGCCTTCTCGTCCCGCCTTTTGTACCAAACAGGTCTGTCACTCACTTCCTCTTATTGCCGATCCGAATACCGATATTCCTATCCCTGTTTTGCTTTACTCTATCTTCGATTTCGTTGATCAATTTTTTTTGTTTATGAGTATTGAATCTGTTTGGATACTCTGAAAATGCAAACTTTTTAGGGATGCCATAGAAAATCGTGTATTAGATCTGCGAAATGATGACTTTTGTTTCCATTTCTTACTGACCAAACAGTGCGTTGGGTTTTCTTTGTTCGATGGATTATTATTGTGATCTTTGGGTGTGTAGAAGTTTAGGGTTTGGAGTGTAGGAAATGGTAGATTGTTAGGGTTTGAAAATTGTGTAAAAACATGATTTTTTTATTTTTATTTTTATTTTTTATTTTTGATGTTTGTGTGCGTGTGTGTGAGTGGGCTTATCAGTGTTAGAAATTCTATCTGTGTAGCAAATGGGTAAAATAATCGGCATGGCAACGATAGTGTGAAGGCAGAAATTGATATTTAGTTGGATTCAACGTTGTAAAAATATTCATTGTGTGATGGGGAATGAAATTATTAAAATGAAGGGTGGTTTGTGTCAATGTTTTTTAATCAAAAACAATAACAGTAATGTAGGTGTAATAGTCGTAAAACGGTTATTGTGTGTGATGTAGTTAGATAAGGTGGCGTGAGGAACTAAATTATGTTTATGTGACCTATTTTTTGAAAAAAAATTACCTATGTTTGGAGAGAGAGAGAGAGAGAGAGAGAGAGAGAGAGAGAGAGAGAGTAAAGGAAAAGGGATTATGGGAAAATGTACTAAATTTAGTGCATTTTGGCTACCTTTCCGTCTCATTTCATCTAATTCCCATCTCCTATAGTTCTTAACATAATTGTAAGATGATAATTAACTACAATATAGCGTGTTTTGATGCAAGTGGACAATCCCCCACCCCCCCCCCCTCCCTCCCCCAAAACAAAAATCCCACATTCCATTCTCTTAGTTGGTGCTGTTTTGTAAGATTTGGCTGCAGTTTGAGTAAAATTAATTTCTTCTTATTATGAAACATAAATTGCACAAAGCTCCAATACTTTAATTCTTTCGTCACTCTCTCAATATATATATATGTAATATATGAATGTGTTATATATGTTACTATGTATATAATCTCTCTCTAGAAAAGAAAAAGGAAAGAACAAAAGAGATAAAAATAGAGAAAATAACTAACTCATTGCATGACCAATCCTAATAGTAAAGCAAATATATATACACATAGTAACATGATATACACACTTCATATATTACATATATATATATTGACATGAGTGACAGAAAGAATTAAAAGTATTGGAGCTTTGTGCAATTTATGTTCCATAATAAGAAGCAAATTAATTTACTCAAAACTGCAGCCAAATCTTACAAAACAGCACCAACTAAGAGAATGGAATGTGGATTTTTGTTTGAGGAGGGGGGGGGTGGGATTGTCCACTTGCATCAAAACACGCTACATTGTAGTTAATTATCATCTTACATGTATTAAGAATGTAGGAGATGGAATTAGATGAAATGAGACGGAAAGGTAGCCAGAATGCACTAATTTTAGTACATTTCCCCATATTCCCTTTTCCTTACTTCTCCCCTTCCTCTCTCTCTCTCTCTCCATCCAAACATATAATTTTTTTTCAAAACAATAGTCACATAAACATAATTTAGTTCTCACGCCACCTTATCTAACTCAACACCAACCAACACACACACACAATAACCGTTTTACAACTATTACACCTACATTACTGTTAGTTTTTGGATTAAAAAACATTGACACAAACCACCCTTCATTTTATTAATTCATTCCCCATCACACAATGATATTTTTACAAAAGGATGAACCAAACTAAATATCAATTTCTGCCTTCACCACTATCGTTGCCATGCCGGATTATTTTACCCATTGCTACACAGATAGAATTTCTAACACTGATAAGCCCACTCACACACACACAAACATCAAACAAAAATAAAATAAAAAAATCATGCTTTACACAATTTTCAAACCCTAAAATCTATCATTTCCTACACTCCAAACCCCAAACTTCTACACACCCAACAGATCCACAATAAACTAATCCATCGAACAAAGAAACCCAACGCACTGTTGTCAGTAAGAAATGGAAACAAAAAATCATCATTTCGCAGATCTAATACACGATTTTCTATGGCATCCCTAAAAAGTTTGCATTTTCAGAGTATCCAACAGATTCAATACTCATAAACAAAAAAAATTGATCAACGAAATCGAAGATAGAGTAAAGCAAAACAGGGATAGGAATATCGGTATTCGGATCGCAATAAGAGGAAGTGAGTGACAGACCTGTTTGGTACAAAAGGCGGACGAGAAGGCCATGATCGGAGTAGACTCTCAGCGGCGTCGTTTTGAGCTGCTCTTCTTGTTCGAGCTGTTTTGGTTGATGGTGTGTTGTGTGAGCTGAGCCTCTGTTGTTTTAAGACTCAGAGAGAGTGAAAAAAACAAAAAAAAAAACAAAAAAAAAAAAAAAAACAAAATGTACTGTTGAGTGTTGTGTGTGTGATAGCTGTGTAGGTTTTCCTTATATAAACGCCGTTCGATCTTCTTCATATTCAATTATCCCATATCAACGGTCCTAATTGCTTAATAGTTATCTTCTTCTCAAAAAAAAAAAATTGCTTAATAATTAAAACGAAGTTTTTTTTTTTTTTTTTTCCTAAGAAGTGGAGGGAAATGAGATGATTTATTTTATGGTGAAGATTTGGTTGAGAGATTTTTTTTTTTAACAAGCTGATCGCCCTGCTCTAAAGGGAGATGGTAAGTGAATATGAAGGTTTCTTGTTGTTGCCATCAATTATTAGTGCTTTTAAATGCATATTGGTAGCTTTTCATCACATGGCATGTAACTACATGTGTGTATTTGCATAAACAGTCATGTGCCCACGTCATGTATGTCTTATTTGTCAGTCCATGCTTATAACGTGCATATGTTAAGATTTCTAGGATTTTTGTTGTAAATCGTGAACACATTTATTCATGTATGTTAAAGATATCTCTATTATTTTTGTTGTAAATCGTGAACACAATGTCATAGCAAAATTCAATTGGATGAAGACAATCTAATAGATATTCATATTTGAATATTTACTCTAAATTTGTGTAATTAAAATTCTTATATGAACGAGATTAGCATTGTAAGACATACATTTTTTTCTTACATAGTTTCATATTTCTTTAAATAAAAAAAATGTGTCTTGCACGTGCCACCCAAACTTGTGATAGTTAAAGATTTCACCATAGCACCCTATCATTGCAACAGATGTAATGGTTCAAAGTTCAAACAATGTCACCAATGTTAACTATTTTTTTCATTACATTTTGATCTAGTGTTTTCCTGCTTATGTTAACAAATTAAAAATAAAATCATGCAAAAGTTTGATGAGATCATAGGGATAAATCATTTTTCCCCATTGATCTGAGCCATGGTTGTTGGATAATCTGAACTGTTCCATGTATTATAGGTAGCTTTGTTCTCTTGTATCCTCTTCCTGTTTATATCTTTTCCCCCCTTTTTATTTGTTGTTCAAGAAAATATTGAACATGAATTAGAATATTGTGCCATTTGATTGGGAAGCCTTCATTTCATGGTTATCATTTGAATTGGCTAAAGATGGAACAGTTATGCATTGTTAAAAACTTATTGGTCCACACTCTTGAAATTAAAACCTATTTAACACACACAGAGTGATAGTGCCAAGCCAAAAGTGAAAATTTGGATTTCATGATTGACATCAAATATGTTGATAAATTTGGGCATTCCTGGCTTCACTGCATTTATGGAATATCGCATGCATAATGATATTATGTAATGCATAGATTTGATTAGTGATACTAGTATCAGTGTCCAAGAAGTGAAGAATAAGTTCGTATCTCTTTGGTGGGTGAATCACTTTTATTTTTATGCACTTGGTGTAACCTACATTAAGTGATGATGAATTCGCCTATTCATTTCTGCTGTGCTTTCTGCAGGGCTGACTTGCACTCAGAATCCTAAAGGATTCAGTTCACCATACAATCACAAACTCAAGATATTCCTGATGCACGGTCATATCTGTTGAAGTTGACGGAAATACGAATTACATATGTGATATTCTGTTTTTTTTTTTTTTATTTTAATTGCTACCAGACATGCCACTCTCCAAGGACTCCTCTTTGAACCAGAGCATAATAGTTCGTATGATGTAACCATGAAAAACAGTAGAACATATAAGTACATTGACATACACATCAGTGGTCAGATGAGCCCACATGACCAAGAAAAAGTAAGATAATCTTACAACAAAACGCAACAAAGCCTGTGTACACCTAGCAAACACTTTATAGCTAGCTAAGTGGAACTTTACGATGCAACATATATCAAGTTAAAAAGTTACTGATATTACCAACAACAAAAAAAGGTAGAAGTTCAAATAGGTTAAGATGACAATTACTTCTTATTGATTTTATCAAACTCAACCATAAGAACAGCCATTTTGTTCTTGTCATTCCTCATAAGGGGCTTTTTGAGTTTTTTTCACTTTTTCCAGTGCATCAAACATCATTGCCTTTGCACCAAGTTCATCTGTGAGACCCCTCCTGCAACAAAAAAAATATATGTTTGTAAGCATGAATAGCATGTGATGTAGAAATAAAGGTATTTAGAATCCTACAAATAGTTTTCAGCAGGAAAATTTATTAGCCGCACTGGTCACCTCTAGTGACTCTCTCCCTATGTTCCTTCTCTCTCTCCTTTGCATTTAGTATCTTTTCTTTCTTTTTTCTCTCTTCTGAATTTTCTCTTCTGTATTTTTCTCTCTGCCTTATGTTTTTTGCATAAGGCAGTTTTTTTGAATATATATCCTTATTACTTATCATATGAAGTACATATTCTGAATCTTCTTCTTCTTTGTTTTTTGTTTTTCTTCTTTCTGAGTACTCTTTTGAATCTTCTTCAGTTCTATAATTACTCTCTTCCACCACCACACACACACCACCGCCACCGCCGCCACCCACAAAACCACCAACAACAAAAAAGAATCCCACCACCAAACCCACCATTATTGCACCATCATCAACCCAGCCGCCACCAAATCCACCACACACACCTCCACCACCAACCCACAAAAGCATCACCACCACCACCCCCAAACCCACCTTAAACCCCCCCCCAAAAAAAAAAAAAAAAACCATTGCCAAACCCACCATTACTGCACCGTCATCAACCCCGGCCCACAAAACCTACTCTCATGACGCAAGAAACCCACAGGCAGCAAAACATGCATGAACACAGTTGCTTCTTAATTTGAAGAATTTTACCTAGTATGTTTTGTGCTTTAAATAGGTGCGTTGTCTGCAAGTATAGGCAAAAACAGGTAGATGATGAAAGTTGTAGGTTCGGTGAAATTTTTCCTGAGAATGACACGAATTTCCAAACAATGGCGAATGTTTGGGTATAAATTGCGTGAAAAGACAAGTTCTTTCTGTGGAGGCCGACGAAAGACCAGAGTTGTTTACTCTTTGATTAAGGGATCAGGTCCATGGTGTTCATGGCTATGTCCAACAGCAAGAGCAATAAGTGGCACAATTACAAGGTTGGCTTCAACTTGGGCCAAATCCCTACCCATTTCCACACTATCAGCCATTTCCAGCCCATTTGCATTTCCCAATCCTTATTCCAGGCTATCAACCATTTCCTTTTGGTGGCCCACCTACACGCTATCAACCCTTTCCCATTCCCAATCAACAACCCTAGCCCTAGCCAAACCCAAATGTGAAGCCCTATATACCATACCAACCATTTAATCCAAATGGGCCCCATTTGGATGGTCCTATATGCCACCACCATACTAGCCTCAAATGGAAGAAGTGGAAGATATGTTGTAACAATTAATAACTTCAAATTTGGCTTTGGAGATAAGGTGAATTGACATACTTAATCAAACTAGGAAGAGGGTTCTAGAAATATTGAACTGTCTATTTCTGATTTTTTATGTTTTATGAAATTGATAAGTTGTGTGGCTCGTGCTCTTCAACAAGGCAAATCTTACAATTGAAAGGGGAGAAAAAATTGCCATAATTGGCTTAAATGGATGTGGAAAGAGCACTTTGCTGAAAATGATAATGGTTTTAGAGAAGCCAAGAGGGGGGAGGGGGGGGGGGGAGG
Organism: Quercus suber; assembly: GCF_002906115.3. Taxonomy (NCBI): domain Eukaryota; kingdom Viridiplantae; phylum Streptophyta; class Magnoliopsida; order Fagales; family Fagaceae; genus Quercus; species Quercus suber. The sequence goes on along the minus strand of NW_027069781.1, from coordinate 96,718 downwards.
AGTTTTGCTTGGGGAGCATAGTGTCCTACCAAACTATTTTGAGCAGAATCAGGTGTGTTTAGTCTCTACTATGCTGTATCTCTGCTTTATCCAATGATCATGGCATTTCTAGTTTTTCATGCTTAATTCTAAGCTCCAATGCTTTTACAAACATATACATGTACTTCATATAAATTTTTAAATAATTGGCATTTTATATGTTTTGCTAATTTATTGCTTGTGCTAACTGACACTGACTTACCTCTGTTTTAGGCTGAGGCACTTGATATGCTTGATAGAAAGGTGTCAGTTAGCACAAGCAATAAATTAGCAAAACATATAAAATGCCAAATTTATATGAAGTACAAGTATATGTTTGTAAAAGCATTGGAGCTTAGAATTAAGCATGAAAAACTAGAAATGCCATGATCATTGGATATCATTTTCAGCAAAGTACTCTTTCCACATCCATTTAAGCCAATTATGGCAATTTTTTCTCCCCTTTCAATTGTAAGATTTGCCTTGTTGAAGAGCACAAGCCACACAACTTATCAATTTCATAAAACATAAAAAATCAGAAATAGACAGTTCAATATTTCTAGAACCCTCTTCCTAGTTTGATTAAGTATGTCAATTCACCTTATCTCCAAAGCCAAATTTGAAGTTATTAATTGTTACAACAAATCTTCCACTTCTTCCATTTGAGGCTAGTATGGTGGTGGCATATAGCGCCATCCAAATGGGGCCCATTTGGATTAAATGGTTGGTATGGTATATAGGGCTGCACATTTGGGTTTGGTTGGGCTAGGGCTAGGGTTGTTGATTGGGAATGTGAAAGGGTTGATAGCGTGTAGGTGGGCCACCAAGAGGAAATGGTTGATAGCCTGGAATAAGGATTGGGAAATGCAAATGGGTTGGAAATGGCTGATAGTGTGGAAATGGTTAGGGATTTGGCCCAAGTTGAAGCCAACCTTGTAATTGTGCCACTTATTGCTCTTGCTACTGGACATAGCCATGAACACCATGGACTTGATCCCTTAATCAAAGAGTAAACCAACTCCGGTCTTTCGTGGGCCTCCACAGAAAGAACTTGTCTTTTCACGCAATTTATACCCAAACATCCGCCATTGTTTGGAAATTCGTGTCATTCTCAGGAAAAATTTCACCAAACCGACAACTTTCATCATATACCTATTTTTGCCTATACTTGCAGACAGCGCACCTATTTAAAGCACAAAACATACTAGGTAAAATTCTACAAATTAAGAAGCAACTGTGTTCATGCATGTTTTGCTGCCTGTGGGTTTCTTGTGTCATGAGAGTAGGTTTTGCGGGGCGGGTTGATGACGGTGCAGTAACGGTGGGTTTGGCAATGGTTTTTTTTTTTGGGGGGGGGGGGGGGATTAAGGTGGGTTTGGGGTGGTGGTGGTGATGCTTTTGTGGGTTGGTGGTGGAGGTGTGTGTGGTGGGGTGGTGGGTTTGGTGGCGACGATGGCGGCTGGGGTCGATGATGGTGCAGTAATGGTGGGTTTGGTGGTGGAATTCCTTTTTTTGTTGGTGGTTTATGGTGGGTTTTGCGGTGGTTTTGTGGTGGTGGTGGTGGCGGCGGCGTTGGTGTGTGTGTGGCGGTGGTGGAAGAGTGTAATTATAGAACTGAAGAAGATTTAGAAGAGTACTCAGAAAGAAGAAAAAACAAAAAACAAAGAAGAAGAAGATTCAGAATATGTACTTCATGGCAAATATCTTGCTCGGCATGTTTTCCGTGGAGTACTTTTTGTGAAATGTATCATTATAATTTATTTTCACTGTATTGGACCTATTTATATCATAATAAGTTGGTTAAAGCTTGGTTACTTACAGATCTTCCACTTCTTCCACGCTCAGGGAACCTAATTTTCATCTGTTTCCGTTGAAATGGCTTCCCTACTAAATCCTCTTCTTGAAGTCTCTCCAGCTTCTATTGTCACCCAAAAGCAATCAAAGAGAGTTAGGAAGGAATTAAAGTAGCCAAAAAATAGCATGAATGAATCATGTAATAGAAGCTAGATATTTATCTCAGTAATAACCAAATTTCCAAATGACTTCAAATAATCTCAAGTTATCATCACTAACAAGAGAAGTTTAGGCAACATTTTGATGTAGAACGCGCAGGTGAATAGAGATAAAAGAGTATCAAAAAAGATAAACAGAACAAAGTCTGAGTTTCGCCACCTATAATTTGCCTTGAAACCATAGGCATCACCACCAAACAAAGGAGAAGCACATTCTCAACACAAAATTCTTATTCCAAATCATACTACCCTCACCGTTACAAGATCCCTAGTTTTATAGGGTTCAAGGATTACATCAATATGGAAATGTTGAAGCAACATTGCCACACATCAAGCTTGCTTTGAAAAACAAGTCATAACAAAATGGCAAGACTTTATTGCCAGTCAACAATTTCAACTAAGCATGGGGACACATTCCATGCATGCTTCCAGATTAATTTCAAATTCAAACACAAAATCTTAAAATATTTTGATGCTCCTTGCATCACATTTGTGTTAATTCATATTGAGCAATAATTTAATTGCAACACAGTGAAAAGCTTTATACAAATCATTTCATTTGACTGATGTAAGTCTACTTGCTTGTATATTCCAAAACTAAAAGATAATTTCAAGCAAATGCCATAAACTAAATATTTCTTAAAAACAGATATTGGTAATTTTCTTAGAAATAATTCAAACTTTAAATCAGAAAGCATCATCACATGGTGTTCCTAAGCTGTTGTATTATAATCTATGAAGCACGAGTGTGTTTCTAGATTCGGCTGGAATGAGGGTGTAGGGTGCGGTGCAGCAATTAAAAAATTATTAAAAAATTTTTATTTATATTTTCTATATATTACTAACATATTTAATATGTTTAGTAATACCATGATCATGACACGACCCTGGTCAAATCACGTGGTCTCAATAGTTGAAATCTATTTTTGCACAAAACCATATTCATAGCTTTTATCAAAATCAACAAAGGGATCAGATTGAATTTTCTCCCAAGCAAGAGTTAAGACTCACAAAGAATTCCCAGAAATTTTGATCTCCCAATCATCTAGGAGACCCAGATGGTCTGCCAGAAATTGACTTTCAAGGAAAAAAAGTGATTAGAATAAGATTGTCAGCAAGCATCAACATACCGCTTCTTTTGAGTTTCCATTGCTTCAAGAGTATCCTTCTTCAATTTCTCTAGCTGTGCCTTGGCAATTTTGAGTTCTAGCTATTCTTCATACTTGGGCAAATCTTCCTTTCGAATTCCAAGCCTGGAAAGATCAGGGAAAGAAGAAAAAAAAACCAATGAAATCTACATCACACCTCAACTAGAGAAGCAACAAAAAAGTACCACAGAGATACCATCACTAAAATCTGAGATTTGCTATCATTCATAATTAAATACAGTAGGTAAAACAGAAAATGCTACAGCCAGTCTGACGTATGGCCCAGAGTTCAGACAAGTCATCAACCAGATCAACTACCAGTAGGCCTCAACAATCCTAGTGTTATAATTCAAAGAGTGAAAAACTTCAAAAAAGGAATAAGCAATTCACCTCTATATTCACACAACCATGTAAAGTAAAAGGGAACACATAGAAAGCCTAAAAGAAAAAGAAGTTAATTCAAACAAACAATTTAAATGAATAATAAACCATACTAAACTCATCCTTAACAGATAAACGTGTTGAATAAGTGATCACATAAAGCAAGCTATGCTATATCTCACAGAAAACTCCAACTTCATTAATCAACCTGTAACCTTTTACCAGTGAAGATGAATAGAAATAAAAGTGCATGGGTTCACACATATTGATATATTTCTTTTATCATATAATTTTCTCAAAATAGCAAACAGAGTCGCATGAAGAAACAAAATAATTATTTTGAGCTATCCAAAAAGAAAGACTTCTTATTGCTTTCTTAAAATAATTATAAAATAAAAAAATGAAAAAGTGAGTTGCATACAAAAACCAATCCTATATTTTCACTCCATTGAAAAATTCAAATGTTGTGTAAGACTAATTTAGCCGGTACGACAATGCTTTATATCTTGAAATTTCATTCCCTTTCCTAAAAATCATATATTAAAGACAAATATCCTCCCAGGAGGAACTACTTTAATCGCTACAGACATGCCAACTCTCCCAGGGGCTCCTCTTTGAACTAGAGCACTAATAATTCATATGATGTAACCATGAAAAACAGTAAGAACATATAAGTACATTATTATACACATCAGTGATCAGATGAGCCCACATAAGCCTAAGACCAATGGAAAGTAGATGATCTTACTACAAAACACAACAAAGCCTGTGTACACCTAGCAAACACTTTATAGCTAGCTAAGTGGAACAACTTTGATGCAACATAGATCAAGTTAAAAGGCAGATATCTTGTTCGGCATGTTTTCCGTGGAGTACTTTTTGTGAAATGTATCATTATAATTTATTTTCACTGTATTGGACCTATTTATATCATAATAAGTTGGTTAAAGCTTGGTTAATTACAAAAATTTAGTTAGTGTGAAGGTTTATATTCTTTAATAATCATTAGTGTAAAGGTTTTGGAGAGTGAGGAGAGACCTACAAATTTAGTTAGCGTCATGCCATTCACCTGTGCAATGACATAACACTAGTTAAATTGAAGAGTGGCACTCATCAAAAAAAAAAAAAAAAAGGAATAGTGGGTACTAATTAAGTACGACCACAAAGTGTCAAATTTATATTTCTTTTGCCTGATCACATTTTCATTATGATTCATGTCTCAAAATATATATTTTGCTCGTGTTCACCCTTTATGAATGAAGATAAATGAAATTTGCAAGGGGGAAAAATCATTCAATTATTCGAATAAGCAAATAAAAATAAATCCTATTTGAATGGGGTAGATAAAATTAAATAAAGCTTATTTGAAAAGAGTTTTTGTTTGTCACATTTTAGTTGAATGGCATTGTGACTTTTTTTCTAAAGCTTTATATACTTGAAGAGAGTATTTATGTGTTATAATAATTATTTCCAACGGTCTTAGTTAAAGATTTGGAGCAAGGTTTTAGGATTCATCAAAATTCTTGAAGTAACATCAATATTATTATTATTATTATTATAGCAAAAATTGAGAGAAAGTGGATTCCTACAATTAAGGAGTTGCTGACAAATAAGATAACTGTCTATAAAATTTAGACACGTATACAACTTTTAAGTAAAATAGCCGTTTGTTACAACGTTTGGCCTTTCAAAACTCTGCCACGCTTGCAATAAAAAAATGGATAAATTAAATAACCGGTTAAAAAAAAAAACGTTGCAATTAAAAAAACCCTATCGATATCTTTTCATTGGACTGTTTAACATTTTCTCTCTCTTAAAAAAAAAAAAAAAAAGCGATACTGCGATACAAAGAAAGGGAAGGAGAAAAAAGAAAAGAAAAAAGGCTTGCAATCGAGTGAAGAATAGTGCGATCAGACGTTTGTCCCAGAGTTATTGAGAGAGAGGCGATGAAATCGAGAGAGAGGCTATGAAGACACGGAGAAAGAAACAGAAAAAGAGAGAGGCAATGAAGACATGGTGAAATAAACAGAAAAAGAGAGAGGCGATCTTGGTACACGGAGAAAGAAGAGATTGCTTCTCTACCCACAAACAACGGCTCTGATGGGTTCTATTCTTTCTCTGATTTTTTTATAGGTAAATTAGATTTGTTATATGCATTCAATTTTTTCAATTTGGTTCTAGATTTGGATTCAAAAATTAGGGCTAAGGAAATCAGGTTTTAATATGTGACTTTTTTTTTTTGTCCTTTTCAGTAATAGATTTTTTTTCAATTCGTCTATTTTGGAATTAAATCATTCAATTTCAAAAATTAACTGGTTAAAATACTATGCACACAGAGATAGAAATAGAGAGAGATAGGCGATGAGGCCTGGAACACAGAGAAAGAGGCAGAGTTCAGTTTCCCCACCACCGTCCATTCCCTTTCCAGATTTAGAGCACCAAATCGCCGGAACCAACATCGACAACAGTACATTTTTTTCTCAATTTTGTAGGTTTGGGTATAAAGTTTAGATTTGATTCGTTTTTGTTATGGGTTTTTGGATTCTCTATCAAAATGTTTGTTTTCTCAATTTTAGATATTTGCCTTTGTTTTGATTTTTTAGATTAGAGAAATCACTAAAAATATTGATTTTAGTTTGGGTGCTTCTGTTTCTAATCTTAACGAAATTTTTGGGATTAAATAAGTATAGAGTTGAATGTTGCATTGATTTTTTTTTTTTTTTGGTATACCCATAACCAGTAAAGTTATTTTTTTTCCCCTTTTCTTTTTCAAATCCAAAGATAAGATTGAATATGATTTAGGTTTGAATTTTTTGCTTGGATTGCTTTACCCTCGCCGGACTTAGACCACCGGAACCATAATCACAAAGAGAAACAGTTCTTAAGGCGCACATCAGAATGAGAGAGGCTAAAAGTTTTAAGGAAAAAAAAAATTAGTTCTAATTCTTATCTTTAAGATTTGTATATTCCTTTTTTTTGTTAATGCTATTGTTCTCTTATTTCTTTCTTCTTATTCTCTGAATTCTATTTGGTTTTTTTTTTTTTTTTTGGTTTGCAACTGTTCTATGGCAGTTTCTGTTGAAAGGTAAAACCTCAGTTGCTATAAAAAACTGTTTTAGTATCAAACAGGAAAAATTTGGGGCTTTTAGAATAATGACGTAGAGATTTGAGATTTTAAAGTAGAGAAAGAAAAATCAAAGTCTTCAAACACAGTAAGATTGCCAAAATCGTTACCTGTAAAGTTCTGATTTTAATTCTTAAAATCTTTGAAATACTTTGGTTTGATAGGGGCACATTTGCAATAGACGAAATTTTTGAAGAACGAAGTGGATTTTAATCAGAAAATGTTGAAGCCCAACTGAAGATTTTTGGCAAAAACAAGTTTGAAGAGAAGCCAGTAAGCACCACAGTTTTGAAATTTTCTAATTTGCATTTTTTTAATAGAATAATTTGCATAAGTTTGTGATTTGTTTTTAGCATGGCTCTTCATTAAAATTTATCTTTATACTGTTGAAAGCAACAATGTGTCCTAATTAAAAAGTAGATTTGGGTGTTTTGTCATTTGATGAGTTTCCTTGAATGTGTTTGATTATAGTTGTCAATCGGACTTGCATTAGAGTTGTGACTGAGATTTATACTACTTTGATTCAAAAGAACAAAAAACAAGCCCTCTCTCAAAACTCTTTTTAAAAAACAGAGAATGTTGAGAAGAAACCTGCACTTGACCATAAATTAGGATTTGATTTATGATTATTTTAATGAATGAATTATGTAGACTGCTTAAACTATCTTTTGGAATTGTCTTCCCAGTTTCAGGCTTCTTTTTTTCTTCTTCCTTGGGTAAACAATATTGAACTTCTTCTTTTCTTCCTTTGCAGCTTCAACCTGATGCAAACTCAGGAGTTACCCTCAAAATCAAAGGGGTGTAATGTATGTATAGCCGTTCTTGGTAATGCAGTGGCTGAAAAGCACTTAGCATCAAAAAAGGATTAAAGGGAACATCCTAACAAACCTGCAAGATAGCCTGAAGGGGATATTTTGTGTAGTTGAGAGGGAATTAGTAGCTGGAAAGTGGATGGATTTGAAGACTACTACCTCCATCTTGGCTCATCAAATATGTACTGAGTACCTACTTTACAATGAGCATAAAGCATGATATTAAATCTATATCAATGAAAATGGTGTCCTCAAACACTATATATAAAAGAAACTGAGGAAACATTAAATTTTTATTGTTATATTTTTCTAGTTTCTTTCATTCCTGTTGTAATAGAGAGACAGAGTTAAGTTAAACCTGCAAAGGGTTAAACTTTATTTGAATTCTCATGTTTTATTAATAATTTTGTTTTGTCTATTGCTATGAAACAAATTGGAAAGCTTGGAAAGGGTACTTTTTACATCTCTGATTCCTATGTTTTTAGTTATTTTTATTTTTCGACTGAGTCAGTATAGCGTATTTAATTGTATTGTCTGTCTAGATAAGTTATATATTTGCTTGAATGCATCAAAATTTTCCTTATAATGTCTATTGAATTTTGCATAAGATTTTGTATCATGACTATAATGTAGTGATGTTAAATTTGGTTCACATTTTTTCATATTTTCATGGTAAATTGTTAAAGCAGTAAAGCACAATCTTGATACAGNTCTGGAGGCTCGCGCCCCTATCTCGGTGATTTCCCAGTCAGTTCGAGAGCGTGGGAGGCAGATTTGGGTTGACCCGAAGCATACGGTGAACAGTTTTGGGCAGTTTTCTCCTTTGAACTTTGTTGGTAGGGAGGGAGATCCTTGGTCGGAGGAGGTGGAGGACGTTTTCACTGAGCTTTTAAGCATAAGTGATAAAGAGGAGTGTGATTCCCAAACGAGTATGACAGCGTCAGTAGCTGTGTATGCCGACGGTATTGGGGAGCATAACTGTAGTCCACTAGAGTGTGCACCGTTGTCTTGTTGGGTCCCTAGGGTAGCTGAAGATTTGGTGTTGAGCACGGTGGATGAGGTAAGTGAGCTTGATGCATCTAAGGTGGAACACTCGAAGTGGGTGTCTACAATGATGAAGAGCTTCTGCAAGATGGTGGGTTTTCCTATTGTTAAACATGAAGCTCATTGTGTGGCTTTATTTCGTTTATTAGAACAGGAGTGTATTGAGGTTGCCAATGGTGGCTGCATTAGGCCACCTGTTAAAGCTGGTCAGAGAGGTTTAAGGGAATTGAGGGGTCTGTTTTCTTCAGTAAATTATGATGGGACTTTCTCTCGGAATAGAGGTTCGTCGTCAGGACCGGGGGCTATTGGTAGTTATTAATGTCTTTACGACTTCTTTCTTGGAATGTTAGGGGGTTAAATAACCTTCAGAAGAGAGAGGTTTGTAAGAATCTTTTGAAGGATTGGAGATGTGATGTTGTATGTTTGCAGGAAACTAAGCTTGCTTCTTCAAATTCTGCTCTTGTGCGGAGCTTATGGGGTAGTCCCTTTGTTGATTGGGCGGTACTGGATGCGGTTCAAACATCTGGGGGGTTTTGTTGATTTGGGATAATCGGGTGGTTGAGAAAATTGATGTATTTGTTGGTCAGTTCTCTGTTAGTGTTCTTCTTAGGGGAGTATTGGATGGTTTTGAATGGGTTTGTACCGGTCTATATGGTCCCAATGCTGATCATCATAGGGCTGCTTTGTGGGAGGAGCTGTCTAGGGTACGTGTCAGGTGGAACACAGCTTGTTTCTTGTTTGGAGATTTTAATATTATTAGATACCCATGTGAGAGGCTTGGTAGTGAGACTTTTAGCCCAGCCATGTTTGCATTCTCGGACTTTATTGAGAATAATTATCTAGTGGATTTACCATTGGATGGGGCTTCCTTCACCTGGTTTAGAGATGCCGAGCCGCAAGCTATGTCCCGCATAGACAGGACTCTGGTTTCTGTAGATTGGGTGGATCATTTCGGGGATGTGTCTCAAAGGGTGCTCCCTCGTGTTATTTCTGACCATTGTCCGCTTTTGGTGGAAGCTGGTGGAGTTGGTAGGGGTCGCTGTGCTTTTAAGTTTGAGAATATGTGGCTCAAAGTTGAGGGCTTTGTCGAGAGAATTAAACAATGGTGGGAGGGGTATAGCTTTGTAGGCTCCCCAAGTTTCGTTCTAGCTCAGAAATTAAAGGCTCTTAAAGAAGACCTCAAGAAGTGGAATAAGGAAGAATTTGGAGATTTGGCATTTAAGAAGAAGTGTTTGCTGTCTGAATTAATGGGTCTTGATGCTAAGGAAGAACTGTTGGGTCTCTCCAATGCAGCACAATCCCGCCGAACAAGGTTAAAGGTGAAATTGCAGCATTAGCAGTGTTAGAAGAGACTTTTTGGAGACAAAAGTCTCGTGCTCTGTATGTGAAGGAGGGAGATAACAATACTCGGTTCTTTCATAGATTAGCGAATTCTCATAGAAGAGCTAATCACATTAGAAGCATCGAGGTAGATGGAGTTTTATATGAGGACGAATCTGCTGTTAAATCTCAGGTGATTCAGTTCTATCAAAATCTCTACACGGAGACAGGTATGTGGCGTCCAACTGTGGATGGACTTGAATTTGCTTGTATTGGAGAGGATGAAAGGTTGTCTTTGGAGAGGGAGTTCTCTAGAGAAGAGGTTACCCAGGCTTTGATGGAGATGGAGGGGGATAAAGCACCTGGGCCAGATGGATTCACCATGGCTTTTTTCCAAAAATGTTGGAGTGTGGTGGAGGTGGATGTCATGGCTGTTTTTGAGCACTTTCACAGGTATTCAGTGTTTGAAAGGTCTTTAAATGCCTCATTTCTCTCTCTAATTCCCAAGAAAAATAATGCTATTGATGTTAAAGACTTTAGGCCTATTAGCTTGGTAGGGAGTGTGTACAAGCTGCTGTCTAAGGTGTTGGCAAAGATATGATGAGGGTGGTGCTAGATAGTCTTATCTCTGAGTCTCAAAATTTTTTTGTTGGTGGGAGACAAATTTTGGATTCAGTGCTTATTGCTAATGAGTGCATAGATAGCAGATTGAAGAGTCATGTTCCCGGTGTGGTTTGTAAATTGGACATTGAGAAAGCCTATGACCATGTGAATTGGGATGCCTTATTCTATTTGTTGGGTAGAATGGGTTTTGGGGTGAAATGGAGGGAGTGGATTAAGGCTTGCATAACTACTGTTCGCTTCTCTATTATTGTGAATGGTTCTCCTATAGGTTTTTTTGGAAGCTCCCGTGGGTTGAGACAAGGTGATCCGCTGTCCCCTCTTCTTTTCCTTTTAATAATGGAAGTACTAAGTAGGATTTTGAAGAAAACTGAGGAGTGTGGTCTGCTTAGTGGTTTTCATGTGGGACCAGTTAACTCTATAGGGGTACGCATTTCACTCTTGCTGTTTGCAGATGATACCATCTTGTTTTGTGATGCTTCTAGAGATCAGTTGATGTCTATTAGGCTGGCTTTGACTTGCTTCCAAGCAGTTACTGGTTTGAAAGTAAATGCGGGGAAGAGTGAGATTGTTCCAGTTGGGGAGGTTGCAAATATAGATGCTTTGGCTGCCATTCTTCGTTGTAGGGAGGGTAGCTTGCCTATGAAATACTTGGGAATGCCGTTGGGTACTCCATATAAAACAGCATCTGTCTGGAATCCTATCTTGGAGAGGATGGTGAAGAAACTCTCAGGTTGGAAGCGTCTTTATTTATCAAAGGGGGGTAAACTTACTCTGTTGAAGAGTACTCTTTCTAGCCTTCCTACGTACTATCTATCCTTATTTGTCATCCCTGTAGCTGTGGCTGATAGGTTGGAGCGTATTCAGAGAAATTTTTTATGGGGATCTTCAGAGGAGTGTTTCAAGTATCCTTTGGTGGCTTGGGAGAAGGTGTGTTTACCATTAGATTTGGGTGGTTTGGGGATCAGGAAGTTAATGCACTTTAATAAAGCCCTGTTAGGGAAATGGTTATGGAGGTTTGGTAGAGAAGGCACTCATCTTTGGAGGAGGGTTATTGCAACTAAATATGGAGAGAGTCAAGGGGGGTGGACTACTAAAGCATGTAGAAGGACCCACGGATGTGGTCTGTGGCGTGGTATTCATGATGGATGGGAGAGTTTCTCCAAACATGTGGCCCTAGTGGTGGGTGATGGCACTCGTATTCTTTTTTGGCATGATAAGTGGGTTGGAGAGAACATACTTAAAATGCTCTATCCTCAGTTGTATGTGTGTTCTAATGAGAAGGATGCTTGCATTTCTGATGTATTATGCTATCGGGAGGGTGGAAATGATAGATTTTGGAATGTGAGATTTTACAGGGGTTTTCATGAAAGGGAGTTAGAGGCTGCCTTCTCTTTCCTTGAGTTCATTCAATCCTGGATCCCTAGGGGTGTTAGGAGTGACACTTCTCATTGGTGTCTCAATGGGAATGGCAAGTTTGATACTCGGTCATATTACAATAATATTCGAGGTGCATCGGCCCCCAATTTTCCGTGGAAGGGTGTTTGGAGAGTTAAGATTCCTAAGAGGGTGGCATTTTTTGTGTGGACAGCGGTTCATGGGCAGATCCTTACATTGGATAATCTTATGCTTAGGGGGCGCATTTTGGTGAATTGGTGTTGTATGTGCCGTCGTAATGAGGAAACTGTGGATCATCTCCTCCTCCATTGTCCTCTAGCTCACTCACTGTGGGTTTACATGTATCAGATTTTTGGGATCCAATGGGTTATGCCGGCCTCTGTGGAAAGTTTGGTGTATTGTTGGCGCAATTGGCTGGGAAAATTTCATTCAAAAATATGGAATATGGTTCCTGGCTGTTTGATGTGGATTGTTTGGACGGAAAGAAACCGGCGCTCTTTTGAGGATACTCAGAAATCTTTGGTTCAATTACAAGCTCTATGCCAGAAGACCTTATTTGATTGGTCTAAGAGTTGGGGCTTATCGGATTGTTCCACTATCTTAGAATTTATTTCTTCTCTTAGTTGTGCACTTTAAGTTTTTCTTGTTGTTTGATGTTGTTTTGTTTGTTTGTTGCTTTTCCTTGTGTTCACCATCATGAACACCTTGTATTTGCTTTCGTTAGTATTAAAGTTTGTTTAATAATATACTTATTACCTATCAAAAAAAAAAGTGCACTAGGGAATGTGAGATATGTTGATTCTATTCTTATTCATACTTATTATTCTGAATAAAGTTTTTTTTTTTTTAATTTTTTTTTAATTTTTATTTTATTTTATTTAAATTTTTATTTTTAAAGAAAGGAAAGCTCAATTAGGAGAGCTTCCTAATTAACTACACACTCAAGTTCACGAGTCATAAAAATCAACTTACCAAAACCTTCCTCCCCGCGCCCCAAAAAAAAAAAGAAAAAGAAAAAGAAATACTCATGACCCAAATGTAGTCTACCATTTAAATAGAAGATGTAAAGTCTAGACTTAGGTTCATGATTGATCTCTCCATGCCTTTGAAAGTACAGTTATTCCACTCCGTTCAAATCAAGTCATATTTCAGGTTGCTATTGCTGTACTTCCCGTGCAACCCTTGCCAACACAAGTAGACATCTGTGATCTAACACGGATGCCTATTCTCCCCTCTTACACCCACAAATGAAGATACTAAAACATCTTTGTCATCTACAATCAAATACAAATCTAGATACATCTTTAAAGCCTGTGCACCGCACATCATGCCAAAATTTTGTCGTCCTACCATCCTTGCTTTAAAAAGATATGAGAATATGTAACTTCTCCCAACCAGCTCTAATTCCATTCCAAAGACTACTCCTGTACGGTGGTTGCACAACTTAAGAAGTCCATTCCGTCCATTCAATGTCAAAATTTCACACATGTGTGATTACATACACACACACACACCCACCAGCTGGGAAGCACGGGTGCGGCAATCTAGTCGCCGCACCCATGTCGGACGCACACTTTGGGGATGTGGCTGCATGTGCATCCCAAACAAATTTTTTTATTTTACAGCTGGCAGTTTCTCTCCTTCTCTCCTTCTCTCTCTTTAGTGTGTTACAAATATGCTAAAAGAAGCTTCAATTCCAAGGTGCCCACTTGTATGGTTAATAAACCATACACTTTAGCTGCCACTTTTTCTTTTTTCACAACTTCCAATTATGTGCATAATTATTTTATATGAAAAATATTAAAACTAAAAAGTTTATTATATAAAGAGTAGTGTCATGAGCATAATATTTTTGCAACAATTTCACAACAAATTTTTGGTCACAAATTGTTGATGGTTCTCATTTGGACTCACCACTTACTTTTGATAAGTTGTACTGTTGAGTTGATTTCTTTTCTTTTTTTGATAAGTAAAAAATATGTTGATTTTTTTTTTTTTTTTGTTGATAAGTTTTATTGTTGATTAAAAAAAATATGTTGATTGCTTTTTTCTTTTGTTGATTATCATGTAATGGTTATATATTCACTTTATTATCTACTGTTGCTCTTAAATTGATATATGTTTACCATTATATGAAAAAAAATGCTTAGCAATATATAGAAAATAAAAATAAAAATATATTTAATTATTAATTAATAATCATATCCTGCTGCACATGTCTTATTTTTTCAAAAATTGCTGTGTTGCCGCACTCGCACCTGAATCCGTGCAGTTACTTCCTAGCCCACCAGCCATACTCTTAACTTAATTTTGCCACTGACTGAAAAGAATCAGTTTAGCTCATGCTCTCTAGAACTTTTATCACATGTTACTCAATATAATTGTACAGACCAAAAGCCCAAAAGACAACTTCAATTGTGATATATATTCTCAGGATCTTGGACAAGCTTTAGCGACCTTAGTCATTTGTTTGGTTGTCCATGATGCACAATATATTCTATTATTTTTGTACACAATGCACAAAATATTCTATTAGGATCCTTAATGATTAGATTGACATGCATGACCATAGCTTTGACTGATAACATTTCCGTTAAATGATGTATCAATGATTAAGTCATACATGTGGTAACTGTTAACCAAAATTTGTTTCTAATTCCTTTTTATGTTGTAATAGTTAGTTGTCTATCATTGTAGACCATTCTTATTTACTACTTTTCCAACACAACAGCTCACTCTTGTAAAGAGTCTTATTTTTAATATGCTTTTCTTTTGTATGTCTAATGAAATTATGGTAACATTATCAGGCAGTCATACGCAGACTTCTTTTAATGTCATTGGATGATCCTCAGAGAAAAATTTGCACGGCAATTAGTATGGCTGTGGCATCCATTGCCATCTATGACTGGCCAGAGGAGTGGCCTGACTTATTGCCTTTCCTACTAAAGTTGATAAGTGATCAAACTAATATGAATGGAGGTGAGTCTTCCATACATTTGTGTACCACTTAACCTAATGCCAATATATTTATTTTAGCTTTGTATAGGTCTTCAAATAATTAGTTTATTAGATTTCCTTCAAGAAACTTTATCCCTTATCCCTTTGTTTACATTTTTGAAACTTTTACTTATCAAATAAATACATTGTTGAAACCTTTCCTGATTAAATGGTATTAATAAAGTCAGATATTATTGTTTAGATTGTTAGAGACTTAAGAGTCACTTGTTATTTTTATATTAGTTTGTTATTTTTTTATTTTTATATTAGTTTGTTATTTTATATCAACAGTAAAGGTATTCTTGTAATTATGCCATATCACTCTAAATATTGGCTATGATGAGGAACTGCTTAACATAGCCCTAAACCTAATTGCCTTGTATTAAAAAAAAAGCCGTAAGCCTTTTTATGTATTCTCTCTCTCTCTCTCTCTCTCTTTTGCCCTTCTCCTCTTTCTCTCCCAAACAATATGATGTTTAATGGGAAGTAAATTAGAGAAGATAAATACCAGATATATGTTTGTTAGCACCTGAGCCTATGACCTAGGATGGAGGGGAATCAGCCACACATGCTACATTACTTGAATCATCAATAGAAGAGGAAGTGCAGTGCACAATTGCTGAACAAGCTTGGTAAGCTAAGTAGCGAGTGCATCATGAGAACCAGAACTAGAAGTGTGCCTAGACGGAGTAGAAGTTGGTTGTGGCTGTGCACCACTATCAATGATCTGATTCACATAATATGGCTACCCATATTTCACCCAACAGTAGGGTTTAGTATGATTAAACCACAACAATGTTTACACTTGTCACCATTATCACTGGTATGGCCACCACCATGAAAACCACGGCCTCCACTACCGCCACAGAAACCACTACAAGAATTACCATGACCTTCACTACTTGAGATTAAAGCAGAGGACTTCAAGGAAGTGACAGTGGAGTTTTGTCCCAATGATGAGCGCTATAGTCGAGATTAGGCATGAATGTACCTTTGAAGGGAATGAAAGATCGATTCATGAGTTGAAGTTTTCCTTCTTTTAGACTTTGGATTCATGAGTTGAAGCTTTCCTTCATTTAGACTTTGTTTGAATGGGAAAATGCTTTGGGTGTTCTTACTTTTAATTCTCTGCCTAATTTGCTTCATTTTTTGTACTTTCATTGTTATTTAGTTTATATTTTGTGTTGTCTCTATCGAACACTGCCTGTGTGCCTTGTTTTCATTGTATTTTCTTATTTCAACTTTCAATGAAGTTTTTTCTTATAAAATAAAAAAAACTCGGGATTAGGCATTAGCAGTAGTAGGTAAGGTCTCACTAGATAGAAAATAAGCAATCAGTTGTAAGAGGCTGATACTATAATAATTGTTCCCATGAATTTTTAAAAGCACTATAATACTTAAACAACGGCTCCCAGATTGCTTATTAGTGAAATTTTCATGATTTTAAAAACCGGACCTGACCGACTAGTTCAATTGGGAGGCCTCAATCTAGTCCAATTCTCTTTGAAATCCGGAAATGCTGAAAAAAGAAAAACAAAAAACGGAAACAGCAGATTCAACCATCCAAACCAGAAACCAGAACAGTTATTGAGCGGTTTGGTTATGATGCCAAACTGCGGCTGTGTTTGGCAAAAATCTTCTCATTCTGTCCTCTCTCATCTCAAGTCACAGTTGTTGAAGTAGTCAGAGGCACTTTTGTTCTTGTTTTATTTTATTTTATTTTATTTTTCACTCCTAAAATAATTATTAATAGAAAGAAAAAGAAGTTTAGTTGCAGCAGTCATAGCAGATCCGCAAATGTGGAGAGGGATAGAGAGAGTCTCTCTCTCTCCTCCCCCCACCCACCCACCCACGGGGTTAGATTTGGTTTGAGTGACTGGGCTGCACTCAGCACTTGCTTATGGTATATCTTAGCATTATAGGGGCATTCAATTTAGGGCTGTGGAGGATTTTTAATTTTATTATTTTTAGGGAAACGTTTGTCATGGTCCGTGGAGGTCCTAGAGGATTGTTTTGGACCTTTGGTAAAGTAGCAAAAGCAAGTCACTGAGGGGGTGTTTGGATTTTGTGTTTTCTATCACTCATTACTCTAAACTCATCACTCAAAATTGGTGGGTCCCACGCATGCATTGAGTTTTCATTTTTTGTTTCCATCACCCAAAACTCACCAAATTGAGTTGAGTTAGTGAGAATGAAAAAAAAAAAAAAAAGGTGTTTTTGAGTTATAGAAATAGAGTTATGGTGGCACTTTTGTAATTTCACTCAACTAATGGGCTCCACATTTTGTGTTGTCAAATCCATGCCAATCCACTCCCCAACAGCTCTCTTCTCTCTCATTACCAGACTTCTTTTCTGCTTTGTTCTTTGATTTCTTTGCTCTTCTTCTTCCCAAGCCACACATCATAACTTCGTCTCTCTCTTTTTTTTATTTTTTTCACCACTTCGTCTTCTTCCTTTTTTTATTTTTTTATTTTATTTTTATATATTCTCTCTCTTTCCTTTTCACGCTAGGTCTGGGCTTGGTTTCTCTATTCTCTTGGTTTGGTTTCTATTATTATTATTTTTTTCTCTTTTCTTTCCTTTTCATTGGGTTTCTGGGCTTGGTTTCTCTTTTCTTTCCATGGGTGCTGAGTTTGAGTGGATGAGGATGGAGGTGATGAGAGCTTTTGGGTTCGGTGAGTGGATGAGGATGGAGGTGATTCAAGCTCCATGGTTTGGTGAGTTTGAGGAAGGAGGCGATTCAAGCTCCACGGTTCGATTAGAGGATGAGAATGGAGCCGATTCAAGCTCCACGGTTCGGTGATTTTGGGTATTGGGGGTGAAGAAACAAAATGGTAATAACAAAGTAGAGAGAATTAGAGGGGTTCATTTCCACACGCGGGTAGTCATTCTTTTTTCACTCACCACCCAAAAATCATCACTCAAAACTCATCACCCTATAACTCATTTTTTATCACTTGAGATGAGTGATGGGATATCAATCACTCACCATCCAAACAAGGCTTGACTCACGTGACTTTAGCTTCTTCTTCTTCTTCTTCTTCTTCTTTTTTTGTTTAAAGATTATTTTTATATTAATTAAATGAATTTTTTTTTAAAAATCTACTTAATTTTTCTTTAAAATGAATTCATAAAAAATCAACTGCTATCTACTTAATTTTTCTTTAAAATGAATTCATAATATAATTTTTCAGAGTTCACTGAGGAGCTTAATTTGATAGATTTGCTGTTGAAAGGAGGGAGTTATACTTGGTCTAGTGGCTCGGATCAGCTTTCGATGTCCAGGATAGACATGGCTTTGGTTTCTCATGATTGGGAGGATCACTATCCAGATATGATCCAGTGGATTTTACCTCGTCCTATTTTAGACTACTTCCTTATATTAGTGGAGGCTGGGAGGATGTTGAGGGGGAAGAGTCCTTCTAGGTTTGAGAACATGTTGTTAAAGACAGATGGGTTCACAGAGAGGGTTCATTCTTGGTAGAATCAATACTCCTTCTCAGGTACTCCCAGTTTTGTGCTTGCCAAGAAGCTGAAGGCTCTGAAAGGAGACATTATTCAGTGGAACCGAAGTGTGTTTGGAAATGTAGGTCGTTAAAAGAAAGAATTGTTGGAAACCTTGAAATTATTGGATGCTAAGGAAGGGGAGTACGGCTTTTCTGAAGTGGAGATAGGGGAGAGGGCTGTGATGAGATCTCGAATACAAAACCTTCTTTCTTTGGAGGAAGTTTCGTGGAGATAGAAATCGAGGATGCTTTGCATTAAGAAAGGAGACAATAATACCAAATTCTTCCATAAGGTGGCTAATTCCCGGAGAAGGTATAATCATATTAGTATGCTGGAGGTGGATGGGGTTATTTATGAGGACGAATTAGAGATGGCGGACCAAGTAGTTCAGTTTTATCAATGAAGTGGACCTATGATAAAGGCTAAATTTGGAAGGAATGTGTTATTTATCAATGGATATAGGCTGTAAATGCGTAGCTCAACAAAGTTAAAGGTTCTAAAAAGCCAATGGGGTGAAAAATACTGCAATTGCTTGTTATAGACTAAGGCATACTGGACAAAAAAACGTACTTGCTATCAATAGTGGCATTAGGCTTAAAAGTAAATCTAATTCTATGCGATTTAGTCACTTTTTGTGTAAGCCATAAAATCATTTATAATTATTTCTCATAGGTGTTATTAAAAGAGTTGAAATAATCCTATATGCTTGATTGATTTTAATAGAGATGGAAGTTTGTTAATGAGTAGTAACATTCACATTTCCAATTAAGAATGTTGGGAATGTAAGTATATTGCAAGTCACCAACACTAAAATCTTCCTCTAACCTTACACTATGCCCCTCCCTACCCTTCTCCCCCCCACCTCCATCCCTACCACTCAGCCTACACCTATCCCTCCTCTACTTCCCCCTGTACCTCAGCCTCTCAACTTGTCACCCCCTCAATTCCCTGGTTTCTTTACAATACCATTCCCACCACCTTTTGGCTTTTTGCCATACCACCCTTTTTGTCCACCTTTAAATTCTGCACTGTCCACCCCACCTTCCTCTGTCCTGCCTTTGCATCCACCTCCTCTGCCTAGACCAACCAATACCAATACCATTTCACTCACACCTCTTCCAAACAATGTGCCTCTCCCTATCTCTGTTCCTAAACTTTCTCCTCAGGTTAGAGGGGGTAGTATAGGTTCCCTTCGTATTGATTCTAAATCTTTTTCATTCTCTTTTGATGGCGGGAGGGCTGATTCTTATGCTATACACGAAAGTCGTCAGAATTTTAAAAGTTTCGTTTGGCTGAGTCGCAAGGGAATGATATGGGTCCTCTCTTGCTTTGCTGATATTCATGATTGGGTACCAGGAAAGGATTTGTTCTACAAACATTTTAGAGAGAACAATAAGTTTTTCGAGTTCCGGGGAAGGTCGAATAAGGCTGGAATTTTTGTGGATATAGCAGTGTTTTTTGGTGGAGCTTGACGTGGTTGTGTTATGGTACCTGCGAGTTCTAACTAGGTTGGGTGGAACTTGTTTTCAAGAGCATTAGATAGTTTCATAGCAGGTTCTAACACTGTTGGGGTGGAAGGGAGGATTTCCGGTGGAGCTGCTGGTGGTGGCCAGATGGATGGCGGTGGACTTGATGGGAAGAAACTTTTCAATACTGGCAACCAGCGGAAGTTGAGGAATTTTGAAAATTCTAGAGCTTATTCGGGACATAACGTGTTCAAGGGCGAAGTTGATGCTGTGTCAGTTTCTAATAAAAAATTTGTTAGACCCACGCGTGAATTCATGTTCAAAGTGACTTCTGACACTTTGGCGCTGAGGGTGTCTTTATCTGAAGGGGGTAAAAGGGTGGTGTCTTCGATTAAACCATTGGACTCTCACAAGTCCACTCCGGATGTAGGCATTCGTGGTGTCTCTTGGGTAGATAAAGTGAAGTTACAGAGGCCTGTAGCTATTGGGCCTGTGAGTACTAAATCCCAAGCCCAAGCCCAAGCCCAAGCCCCCTTAGCTTTCCCTATTAAAAATAAAACCCATTTAGAGGCAGAACTGACCTGCGGTCCAATTGGGTTGCATAATCTGGTGGTCTGTGTTCAGGATTTGTGTGGGTCAGGCGAGTCTTCAACGGAGCTGGGGGTAGCGGCGGTGGCGCCGATGGAGGGATTGGAAGCTCCGATGAGGGTGAAACCCTCGTCTAGCCCTGTTTCGGTGGTTAGCACCCCTATCTCGGCGGCTCCCCAGTCAGTTCGGGAGCCAGGGGCTACGGCGGAGGCGTCGGCGGCGGGTTCTGACGCTCCGATGAGGATGAGTCTCCCTTCTAGCTCAGTTCTGGAGGCTCGCGCCTCTATCTCGGTGATTTCCCAGTCAGATTGAGAGCGTGGGAGGCAGATTGGGGTTGACCCGAAGCATACGGTGGACTCTAACAGTTTTGGGCAGTTTTCTCCTTTGAACTTTGTTGGTAGGGAGGGAGATCCTTGGTCAGAGGAGGTGGAGGACGTTTTCACGGAGTTACTAAGCATAAGTGATAAAGAGGAGTGTGATTCCCAAACGGGTATGACAGCGTCAGTAGCTGTGTATGCCGATGGTATTGGGGAGCATAATTGTAGTCCTCTAGAGTGTGCGCCGTTGTCTTGTTGGGTCCCTAGGGTAGCTGAAGATTTGGTGTTGAGCACGGTGGTTGAGGTAAGTGAGTTTGATGCATCTAAGGTGGAACACTCGAAGTGGGTGTCTACAATGATGAAGAGCTTTTGCAAGATGGTGGGTTTTCCTATTGTTAAACATGAAGCTCATTGTGTGGCTTTATTTCGTTTATTAGAACAGGAGTGTATTGAGGTTGCCAATGGTGGCTGCATTAGGCCACCTGTTAAAGCTGGTCAGAGAGGTTTAAGGGAATTGAGGGGTTTGTTTTCTTCAGTAAATTATGATGGGACTTTCTCTCGGATTAGAGGTTCATCGTCAGGACCGGGGGCTATTGGTAGTTATTAATTTCTTTACGACTTCTTTCTTGGAATGTTAGGGGGTTAAATAACCCTCAGAAGAGAGAGGTTTGTAAGAATCTTTTGAAGGATTGGAGATGTGATGTTGTATGTTTGCAGGAAACTAAGCTAGCTTCTTCAAATTCTGCTCTTGTGCGGAGCTTATGGGGTAGTCCCTTTGTTGATTGGGTGGTACTGGATGCGGTTCAAACATCTGGGGGGGTTTTGCTGATTTGGGATAAACGGGTGGTCGAGAAAATTGATGTATCTGTTGGTCAGTTCTCTTTTAGTGTTCTTAGGGGAGTGTTGGACGGTTTTGAATGGGTCTGCATTGGTCTGTATGGTCCTAATGCTGATCATCATAGGGTTGCTTTGTGGGAGGAGCTGTCCAGGGTACGGGTCAGGTGGAACGCAGCTTGGTTTTTATTTGGTGATTTTAATATTATTAGATACCCCTGCGAGAGGCTTGGTTGTGAGTCTTTTAGCCCAGCCATGTTCGCATTCTCGGACTTTATTGAGAATAATTATCTAGTGGATATTCCATTGGACGGGGCTTCTTTCACCTGGTTTAGAGATGCTGAGCCACAAGCTATGTCCCGTATTGATAGGACTCTAGTTTCTGTGGATTGGGTGGATCATTTTGGGAATGTGTCTCAAAGGGTGCTCCCTCATGTTATTTCCAATCATTGTCCGCTCTTGGTGGAAGCTGGTGGAGTGGATAGGGGTCGTTGTGCTTTTAAGTTTGAGAATATGTGGCTTAGATCTGAGGGTTTTCTCGAGAGAGTTAAACTTTGGTGGGAGGGGTATAGATTTTTGGGCTCCCCTAGTTTCGTTCTAGCTCAGAAATTGAAGGCTTTGAAAGAAGACCTTAAGAAGTGGAATAAGGAGGAATTTGGAGATTTGGCTTTTAGGAAGAAGTGTTTGCTGGCTGAATTATTGGGTCTAGATGCTAAGGAAGAAATACGGGGCCTCTCTAATGAGGAAGAGTCACGTCGAACTCAGGTTAAAGGTGATATTGCAGCTTTAGAAGAGACTTTTTGGAGACAAAAGTCTCATGCTTTGTATGTGAAGGAGGGAGATAACAACACTCGATTTTTTCATAGACTAGCGAACTCTCATAGAAGAACTAATCACATTAGAAGCATTGTGGTTGATGGGGTCTTATATGAGGATGGTCCTACTGTAAAATCTCAGGTGGTTCAATTTTATCAAAATCTCTACAAAGAGACATATTTGGCGTCCAACTGTGGATGGATTGGATTTTGATTGCATTGGAGAGGATGAAAGGTTGGCCTTGGAGAGGGAATTCTCTAAAGAAGAGGTGATCAAGGTTTTGATGGAGATGGAGGGGGATAAAGCTCCTGGACCAGATAGCTTCACCATGGCTTTTTTCCAAAAATGTTGGAGAGTGGTAGAGGAGGATGTTATGGCTGTTTTTGTGCACTTTCATAGGTATTTAGTGTTTGAAAGGTCTTTAAATGCCTCGTTTCTCACTCTAATTCCCAAGAAAAATAATGCTATTGATGTTAAGGACTTTCGGCCTATTAGTTTGGTAGGGAGTGTGTACAAGCTGCTGTCTAAGGTGCTGGCAAATAGATTGAAGGTTGTGCTAGATAGTCTCATCTTTGAGTCTCAAAATTCTTTTGTTGGTGGTAGACAAATTTTGTATTCAGTGCTTATTGCTAATGAGTGCCTAGACAGCAGATTGAAGAGCCATGTGCCCGGGGTGGTTTGCAAATTGGACATTGAGAAAGCCTATGACCATGTGAATTGGGACGCATTGTTTTATCTGTTGGATAGGATGGGTTTTGGGGTGAGATGGAGGGGGTGGATTAAGGCTTGTATAACTACTGTTCGCTTCTCTATTATTGTGAATGGATCTCCGGTAGGCTTTTTTGGAAGCTCTCGTGGGTTGAGACAAGGTGATCCGCTGTCCCTTCTTCTTTTCCTCCTTATTATGGAAGTTCTAAGTAGGATGTTGAAGATAACTGAGGATTGTGGTCTGCTTCGTGGCTTTCGTGTGGGGCCTACTAACTCTATAGGGGTACGCATTTCACACTTGCTGTTTGCAGATGATACCATTTTGTTTTGTGATGCATCTAGAGATCAATTGCTGTCCATTAGGCTGTATTGACTTGCTTCCAAGCTTTTTCTGATCTGAAAGTTAATGCGGGGAAGAGTGAGATTGTCCCGGTTGGGGAGGTTGGAAATATAGATGCATTGGCTGCCAGTCTTCGATGTAGGGTGGATAGTCTGCCTTTGAAATACTTGGGTATGCCGTTGGGCACCCTTACAAAACAGCATCTATGTGGAATCCTATTTTGGAGAGGATGGAGAAGAAACTCTCAGGTTGGAAGCGTCTTTATTTATCTAAGGGGGGTAGACTTACCCTGGTGAAGAGTACTCTTTCTAGCCTTCCTATGTACTATCTATCCTTATTTGTCATTCCGGTAGCTGTGGCTGATAGATTAGAGCGTATTCAGAGGAAGTTTTTATGGGGTTCTTCAGAGGAGTGCTTCAAATATCCATTGGTGGCTTGGGAGAAGGTGTGTTTACCGATAGCTTTGGGTGGTCTGGGGATCAGGAAGTTAGTGCACTTTAATAAAGCCTTGTTAGGGAAGTGGTTATGGAGGTTTGGGCGAGAAGACCCTCATCTTTGGAGGAGGGTTATTGCTTCTAAATATGGTGAGGGTCAAGGGGGGTGGAGTACTAAAATTTGTAGAAGGGCCCACGGATGTGGTCCGTGGCGTGGTATTCATGATGGTTGGGAGAGTTTCTCCAACTATTTGTCCTTAGTGGTGGGGGATGGCTCTCGTATTCTTTTTTGGCATTATAAGTGGGTTGGAGATAACACGCTTAATAGGCTCTATCCTCAGTTGTATGTGTGTTCTAATGACAAGGAAGCTTGCATTTATGATGTTTTATGCTACCAAGAGGGTGTTATCGATAGAATCTGGAATTTGAGATTTTATAGGAATTTTCATGAAAGGGAATTAGGGGTTGCCTTAGCTTTCCTTGAGTTCATTCAATCTCGGATCCCTAGGGGTGGGGAGGATGACACTTCTCATTGGTGTCTCAGAGGGAATGGCATGTTTGACACCCGGTCCTATTACAATATCATTAGGGGTGCAGTTGCTTCCAATTTTCCGTGGAAGGGTGTTTGGAAAGCTAAGATCCCTAGGAGGGTGGCTTTTTTTGTGTGGACAGCGGTTCATGGGCAGATCTTTACTTTCGATAATCTTATGCTTAGGAGGCGCATTTTGGTGAATAGGTGTTGTATGTGCCATCGGAATGAGGAAACTGTGGATCATCTTCCCCTCCATTGTTTTGTAGCTCACTCTCTATGGGTTTATATGCTTAATGTCTTTGGGATATATTGGGTCATGCCAGGCTCTGTGGAAAGCTTGGTGTATTGTTGGAGTTTTTGGCGGGGAAAATTTAATTCAGACATATGGAATATGGTTCTCGGCTGTTTGATGTGGATTGTTTGGGCGGAAAGAAATCGGCGCTCTTTTGAGGACACAGAGAAATCCTTGGTTCAATTACAAGCTCTTTGTTAGAAGACTTTATTTGATTGGTCTAGGTGTTGGGGCTTCTCGGAATGCTCCACTATCTTAGAGTTTATTTCTTCTCTTAGTATTGCTCTTTAAGTTTTTTCCTGTTCGTTGTTTGCTGGTTGTTTTTTTTTTTTTTTAGAACCTTACTTGATTGGTTTTCTGTGTGGAGAAACCATCCTTTTTCTTCTATTTTGGATTTTCTTGATTTTTGTAATGTTCGTTTTTGATTTGTTCACCTCTGTATACTCCCTGTGTACTTCGGTGTTCCTCTCTTTTTGATTTCAATGAATCTATTACTTATAAAAAAAAAAAAAAAAAGAATGTTGGGAATGTGAACGTGCTAACTTTTTCCTATGATTATTTTTGTGCATGTTTTGTGCTGGTGATGGTAAAACTTTTCTAGTGCATGGAGCTCTAAGGTGCTTAGCTCTTTTGTCGGGAGACTTGGATGATAAGATGGTGCCAGCACTAGTTCCTGTTTTGTTCCCTTGTTTGCTTACAATTGTTTCATCTCCGCAGGTTAGTTCTAATTAGTTTTCTTTACAATTTTGTCATGACTTGTAAAAGCTTCACATATTATTTATTTTTTTTCATAAATATATTTTTCCTCCAATATTTTGTTTGATAGATTATTGTTTTTCCTTTTTTGTTTGATAAGAAATAAAACTTCATTGAAAAAAAATCAAGAACACAGTGGATCCTAAGTACACAGGCCTTGTACTAAGGAAACGTGTACTCAAAAGATGCATGAAAAGTAAAATCAAAGTAAATTAGGAAAATAAACAGAAGTAAAAGCGCTTGAAGCATTTATCCACTCAATCAAAGTATTGAGGAATAAAAGCTTCAAATCATGAATTAGTCTCTCATTCCCTTTGAAAATCCAAGCATTCCGCTGCTGCCAAATACCCCCATAAAAGAAAATGGGGAATAATACTCCAATCACTGCATTTCTATGCCTACTAGACATGAATGACCAAGTAGCAATAGGCTCTGCAACCTTTCTTGGCATAACCCAATTAATCTTGAATTGTGAAAAAACCATGTTCCACAACTCACTATCGATAGGGCAGTGAAGGAGTAAATGATTTGTAGTCTCCCCACTCCTCTTACACATACAATATCAGTCAATCACAACAACTCGACACCTCTACAAGTTATCAATAGTCAAAATTTTCCCAATGCCAACCTCTAGAGGAAGAAACTAACCTTTGTTGGCTCCTTAGTTTTCCACAAATTCTTCCATGGAAAAGGTGGTTGACTATGCAACACCTTATAGTAAGATCTAACTTCAAATACATCATGATAAGTAACTAAAGATTTTATTAATAGAAACAAAACTAAGTACACTGATTAGTGCAACATGGTAGATAGTAGGCAATTTTGAGAAAGGTTAAATTTTTTTTTGACTTATGGGGTTCCATCTTTATCTTCATTGAATCGAAGGCTTTTGAATTATCAATAGAGGAAAGTGGTTCTGTTTTCATTCTCCGGATTTACAAGCAAGGTAGAGACTCTATATGATCGGTTTTAATGGGCAAAGAGTGTGCTAAGCGATTGTTGGTGCATATTGAAGGGTTAATGTCAAATCAGTCACCCGATCCTTTTGTGAGAACATTTCATTTTCCAGCTATGGAGCCTTTTAACGGATTATAGAGCTGATAAATGGCCGTCATAGGGGTTCTATAGTTGTTTTGGAGGGTAAGTTGGGTTGTGGCTGGAGAGGTTTTGGATTTCATTTGAGAAAAGTTATCGCATTAGATTTAGTTCAGTTGCAGTCTATACTCACCAAAAGAGGCCTTTTGGTCTCATCAAGAACAGCAAAGATATGTCTTATGCGGCAGTGGTGGCAGAGCTAGAAAGCACGGACACGACATTTTGCTTGCCGTGCTTGTGTCGGACACATACTAGACACTGGGTATGCATTGGTGTCCTAGTCGTTATTTATTTATTTTGTTTTAAATTGTTAGAGATGGCCTATGCCAAAAAAAGTGATGCAGGGCATTTCAAGTTGTTGCATCCTAATCCTCTTGTGAATAGTTAGTTAGTTAGTTAGATGATTGCTTAAGCAATAGCCAATAGGATTTAGACACTTGTCAAGCATCTAGAAGGCTCCAATGCCAAATAAATAGTATAAGTACCACATTGTAGTTACTTTGTGATTAATTTTTGAATGCAATTACATAGATTAGCCTAGTGCTATTT
The DNA here is from genome assembly GCF_002906115.3 of Quercus suber. Classification (NCBI taxonomy): domain Eukaryota; kingdom Viridiplantae; phylum Streptophyta; class Magnoliopsida; order Fagales; family Fagaceae; genus Quercus; species Quercus suber. Next base: position 69,609 of record NW_027069781.1, on the reverse strand, counting down.
TCAAGAGATGGATTTCTCTTAAGAAGGTTTTGTCACACCTTGTTCACTGTTCTAAGCAACTCTCATTTCCCTTAATCAATTCTAAGCCTAAACAGCAGCCCCCTTAGAATCCCTGCATCAAAAAGAAAGAAAAAATGAGGAAAAAAAGAGAGATCTGTAACCTTGCATCTCCATCTTTAGTCTTCCTCATGCTTTTTCAGTTTCTCCCATTCTGTCTCTTCATCTTTAACTTTCTCTCTCATTTTTTGCTTACAAAACAACTTTTTTTTTTTGAGAGTTGTGTGGCTGACTGCCTCCTCTTTTTCAATTTGACTTTTACGAGGCCAGTTAGCCACTTCCCCTCTCTCATTCTTGCCTCCCTTCATTTTTTTTTTTTTAATTCACATATCAGGATGGCACTCAAATAATGGGCTTTAATATACTTGGGACGTGGACTTAAATATAATTAGTACATAGGCTTAAATTATTAAAGGAAGTAATATTTTAGATCTTTATTATATATATGTACACATCCCATTAAAACTTTTAAAATGGCCAAAATTTCCTCTAAAACTTCTAAAATAGCAAAAATACACCTTAAACCTCTAATATGACCACAATACCCCTTAAAACCTCTAAATTGGACAAAATACCACCGAAAACCTTTAAAATGACCATAATACTCCAAAAAACCTCCAAAGTGGCCCCCATAAAACCTTTAAAATGACCAAATTACTCCTCAAAAATTCTAAAATGGCCAAAATACCCCTTCAAATATCTAACCCAAAATGTCCTTTAAAACTTCTAAAATGACCAAAATACCCTTTAGAATCTAGAAAACCTCTAAAATGGCCAAACCAAAATACGCCGTAAAACCTCTAAAATGGCCAAAATACCTCTAAAAACCTCTAAAATAGCCAAAATACCCTTAATATGTCTAATATGGACACACACCTCTAAAAAATCTTTTTCCAGATCTGTATGCTTGTTCTCGGACTAAAGGAGCTTGGATTTTTGACTTGATTTTTTCTGCATCCGAAGGGGGAGAGAGGAGTTGGAATTTACAGTCTGGAGAGCTCCTCATGTTTGGGAGTTGGAGGCCGTAGATTTTTTTTTTGAGCTTCTTTACTCCTGTATGCCTAGAGGTGCTTAGGTGAGGGGGGAGGATAAGCTATCTTGGAAGTTGACTCCAAATGGTGTGTTTGATGTGTGCTTTTATGATTGGTTGTCTGGTGATCTTACTGCTGTTTTTCCTTGGAAGAGCATTTGATGTGTAAAGGTGCCTAAAATGGTGTCATTCTTTTTATGGATAGAAGCTAGGGATGGTATACTTGCCATTGATAATCTTGTTAAGAGAGGTCTGCCCCTTGTTAATTGGTGTTGCATGTGTCGGTGTGATAGGGAAATTGTGGACCATCTCTTACTGCATTGTAAGTTGGCTCATGCTTTATGGTGTGAAGTTTTCAAGTGTTTGGTTTCCATTGGGTAATGCCGAAGATGGTTATATCTCTTCTTTTTGCCGAGGATGATTCTAACTCTAAATCTTGAACTAGTCTAACAAAAATGACATTCCGATGGTACTTGCCCCTTGAAAAGATATTAGCTCTACCACTGAACCATCTCTCTCACGTGCAATACCAAACAGTTTGGGGAAATTCTCTTTCAAAGGAAGCCTCCCACACCATGAATTGTGCTAGAACTTAACAGAAGAGCCATCTCCCACCTTATAACTAACAAAACGAATTAAAAGTGTCCCAGCCTTTATTGATATTCTTCCTCAAGCATACCCCATATTTTCCACTGCCCTTCTCCACAAAGCATCCCTCTCAACTACATAATGCCAGTCATTTCCCCAATAAAGCTTGATTAAATAATACCAAGTCTTAAATTCCTATCCCCCCACTTTGGCTTGGTTCACATACATTTTTTCAACTAACCAATTGATACTTAGCACTTATTCCCCATCCCACCCGACAGAAAGCCCCTTTGTATTTTTTCAATACGCGGGCAACGCTCATCGGGATAGGAAACAAAGAGAGGCATTAGATGAGAAGGCTAGATAAAGTACTCTTATCAATGTATGACTCCCCCCCTTTACATTTCCAACCCGCCAAATGCCTCTCCGTTCATTCTAGAATACCATTCCAAATAGCCATTGCTTTTGAATGTGGATCCTAAGGGAAGACCCAAGTACGTCATGGGAAGCTGAGTTATCTTGCATCTCAGGAATACTATCTAGAGCTTCAACATCCAACACCTCTCCAACAGGGACTAGCTCGGATTTCCCTAAATTTACCTTCAGGTCAGAAATAGCTTGAAACCACATGAAAACTGCCTTCAAATGCCACACTGGCTCTGGATCTGCCCCACAAAAATATCAATGTATCATCTGTGAAGAGAAGAAGTGAAATCATTTAGTGATTAGTGGCTGGACCACCGACCGAGAACCCTGAAATATAATTGCATTCCTCGTCCTCTCCAACATCCCACCAAGAGCCTCCATCACAAGAAAGAACAATAAAGGGGACAAAGGATATCCTTGTCACAGTCCTCTTGAGCTCTGAAAAAAGCCTCACATGTTGCCATTTACTAGCAAATACATGAGCAAATCCACTTACTCCATCTATAGGACCAAACCCACATCTTCACATAGGAAAACAATCCATTGTTTTGGCAGAATTTTTCCCTTTTCAGTTCATATTGTGCACATGTAATTGTACATTTATTTGAATGATGATATTTTCCCATTGCATTTTTGATCTTGTATTTAAAGGATCATATTTCTCTTGTTTACGCTGCTTATGCAATTATTTCTGGGTCTTTTATGTTCAGGTATATGAAAAATACATACGCACTAAAGCGCTTTCGATAGTTTATTATTGCACCTCTATGCTGGTGGCAATGAGTGGTGTATATAAGGTATGTTCTTGACACTAGATCTTCGTTGTGCATATTTTTGGAGTGTGGTCGGATTTAGCTTGTTTTATTATGATTAACAGATCAAGATGTTTATGTCCAGACAGAAACCACTGCATTAATAGGACCTATGCTTAAACCATGGATGGATCAATTCTCTATTATATTAGAACATCCAGTGCAATCTGAAGATCCTAATGATTGGAGCATCAGAATGGAGGTTGGTGTGGTGCTTTTATCAAAATCTGCATCAAAATGTGAGTACTCATTGTACTTCAGTAAGAATTGGTAATTGAATATCTCTCATTGCCATTAGGTATTGAAGTGTTTGAATCAGTTTGTTCAGAATCTCCCTGGTCTTACTGAAAGTGAATTTATGGGTAAGTCAGCTGCTGTGTATTAGTTGATGTTGAAACTAATAATTTACTTATTTTATTTTTAAGTTCTTCTCATTATATTTGTGAAAGGTATGTATGTATCTAACACACTTTCTCTTGCCAGTAATTATCAGACCATTGTGGGAAACATTTGTATCATCTCTTGGAGTGTATGTGAGGTCATCTATTGAAGGTACAGAAGATTCATTTGAGGGAAGATATGACTCTGATGGTGCGGAGAAGAGCCTTGATTCATATGTTATCCAGGTGACACTAATGATGCATCTTGTAGGCAGCAACTTCTATAAATATTTCATATTAAGTAATAAATCTTTTTAAGAAGTGCTTCATAGGAGGGTGGAAGCCAAATACATAGTGACTATATGAAAGGGCACAGGAAAAAAAAATGAAAGCTATAGTGACTATATGAAAGGGCATAGGAAAAAAATGAAAGCTATTAAATCAAGAGAAAGTAGTAACAAATCAAATCCTAAAATTTAAATGTCAATAAAAGCTGAAAAAGAATTTGAATATCCTAAAGCTCGATGGATAGCAACCAATCATACAAGACCATAAAAAAGCCCATTTTGATCTCTCCTATGGACTTCTCCTTGCCTTAAAAAGCCATATATTTCTTCTCCAACCTCTTTAAGCAATTAAGCCTTTTCCACTGCTGACAGTCCAACTTTCTGCTCCAACACTCCAAAATATTGATTACTGAGCTCAGCTTACCCAAGTAATTTTTTTTTTTTTAATAGGTAAAGACACTACAATATGCTGGAAAAGCACAGAGTTGTCAAAAAGTACACGAAGAAGAAGGGAAAAAAAAGAAAGAAAACTAGTTAAAAAAAAAAAAGAAGAACAAAGGGATGGAGTGACAAGATGTGAGTCTCCAAGCCTAGGAACAATCAAAACAAATACCATTGAACGAAGCAAGCAACTACATCCTCAAACATATGACAATTATGCTCCCTCCGTATTCACCACACCAAACACAAGGGTCCTAAATTCTAAATGTTTGACGAGTGTTTCCTCAGCCAATTCCTCCAACCAAAAAGAAGATCAAACACCATTTTTGCTTTTTTGGTAAGACCAGGAAAACCCAAAAGATTGAAAGGCAAAACACCATAACTGTCGAGCCCTCTCACAATGAATCAACAAATGATCCACAATCTCCCCACAACAGTGACACATGCAACACCAATCAACAAAATCAAATCCCAACTATTCTCCAGAGAAAGATATTTTTAGCTGAACAATACAGCCTCTGTTGGAATTTATTTTTGGGCAATGATCTCTAGCTGAAATGGCACTTCCTTCAACAAGGATGGGTGGGGTGAGATCGTGGGTTCAAAACCACTGGCCTATTGTAATTCCCGTGCATGATTTCTTCACCAACGCTACGTCTTGCACCTCATATAGCAGTCAAGAAAGAGCATTTAGCTCCAGATCCCAATATTGAACTGGCTGAATAAGAATCAACTTCCAATGTGACACATTTCCTAAAAAACTATGTAACTGGGCTTGTTTCTCACTTTTTGGAGCAGCAGAAAATATTTGGAAATTGTGTACTGTGCAATGCAACATTGCATCTCCATAACATAGGATAAAGGTGAACGCAGTCAATTCAGATTTAGAATTCCTAGGTCAGGTCTGGAATTTCTTGGATAGTTGATATTTTGAATAATTTAGGGTCGTTTCAGATTTAAAATTCCTAGGTCAGGTCTGGTAGTTCTTGGGCAGTTAATATTTTGAGTAATTTAGGTTTAGGTTTTGGTGGGAACAAAGGCTGGAAAAGAATAAGGTATATAGGGCTTTAATGTTGAAAAGGAATTGTAGGATTTGGGGTTAAAATAAAGGGGAAACGCCAAAGTCCGGGTTGCTGTTCCTGGGTGATAACTGTGAACCGTGTTTTGGCTTTTATGGGGTATTTATAGCTATTTGATGGATGAGTGGTTTAGGGTTTTGAACTTTTATATTTTAGGGTTTAAAAGGTGAGAAACTTATGTGTGTTTGCATGGTTTTAAGTTGCTAGGGAATCTAAGAACGAAAAAGAAAAATAATAAACTTCTAGGCATCACACTTTAGATTTTTGGCACACACATCTGAGAAGTTGTATCACACAAACCTCAAACAAAGCTTCATAGCCACTGAAAATTTAGAGAACTTATTCTTCTCCTCAATAGAAAACATTGCTTCCGTATAAATATATTTTATATATGACTGATTACCCTAGTAGGACTTGGATTCCTTGATATTTGATAACCTAGTTCAAGCTAAATAACTAAACTCACAAATGAAATCCAATAAAGCAAACAAATCCCAAAATACGACCCAATGGACCAATAGTACATGCCTTGCCCAGAAACAGTGGAAGCTTCCTTGGTTAAGCCCCCAGGAGAGTGGCTTTCTTTTTGTGGACAGAAGTGTGGGGTAAAATTCTCACTATTGCCAACTCGAGTAAGAGGGGTTTCTCTTTAGTGGGCTGGTGTTGTTTATGTCGCTATAGCAGGGAAATAATGGACCATTTATTGCTCCATTGTGATGTTGCTTTTCTATAGTGGAGTATAGTCTTTTGGATGTTTGGGGTTCACTAGGTGATGACTCCAACAGTTGTGTCACTACTTAGAAGTTGGAGGAATTGGTTTGGAAAATACTATTCGGGCGTTTGGAATATGGTGCCGTTTTGTTTGATGTGGCTAGTGTGGAAGGCATGAAATTCTCGCACGTTTGAAGACACTGAGAAATCACTAGAGCAATTGAAATCCTCTTTCCTATGCACCTTGTTTGAGTGGGCTTGGGTTTGGGGATTCACTCATTATACTTCCATTTTTGAATTCAGAATTCTCTTATTTTTTTTTTTTTGTTTGATTATTTGTAATTTCTTGGTAACTTTGTGTTCTTTCATTGTGAACATGAAGCAGATCTTTTTCTCAATAAAGTTATCACTTATTTAAAAAAAAAAAAAAAAAAAAAAAAAATATTGTAATTCTTATTGTCTATTCTAGATTTACCTAATTTATGTAATTTTCGTACTTGATTTGTTTACCCCCTATACACATCCTGTGTACTTAGGTGTCTCCTTTTTATATCAATAAATCTTATTACTTATAAAATAAATAAAAAATGAAAAATTTGTTCAGTTTTTCATAACATAGAGAAGCACCCAAGTTGTGAACAAAATAGACTATTTTTTCACTTTTGCATATAAACGTTGCCAAAAGCCTTGCAGCTAGTTGGCACGTCCTAGTATTTCCAACCAACAGACATCTAGGTTCAAATCCCTCCTACCTTGTTGTAATTATCGAATTATCAAAAAAAAAAAAAAAAAAAAAAAAAAAAAAAGAGAAGTACACATTCAAATCATCATTTTTAAAATATATATATATATATTACAATAAACCAATTGATGCAGGAGTGCAACCAGAAATTATTTCAATATCTAATTTTGGATTTTCATAGGATAATTTTATATTTTTAGTTTTTAGTTTGAGTTATGATAGGGACTAAATTTCATGTTCTTAGATAAGGATTAGTTTAGTATTTGGATTAGTATTTGAGTTCAACTAGGATTAGTTGTTTATCTTTATCTTTTATTTACTTTTTTATCTTTATCTTTTATTTATTGGAAGCTTTATAACCTACCTCTCCCATTCTCTCCTCTCATTCTATTCTAATACAATGGAAAATATATTTGAGCTTTTTGAATCAATTGGTTTTTTTTTTAATTTAGAAAAACCAAAATTATTAGCAAAAGCCCAAAAAATTGGAAGACCAACAGTGCAAGCCCAGGACCAAAATCCAGACCAGACTGACCAGGACCAATTGGATCCGGACCTGTTGAGACCAGTCACTTGTCCGGTCAGATTTGGTCCAGGCTATTATGGAACTAGACAGATCAGTCTGGTACCAAAAAAATGCAAAAAGGGGACCAGACCAGACCGTTTACCACCCCTGTATGTTTTTATTTTGTAAGGGTAGTCACTAAACAGAAATCCTTAAATTACAATTTAAAAACATTCTGAACAAAACAGACTATTTTTCCACAAGGGCCAGAACATTCAAACCTATGAAAAAAAGGAGTGTGTTTGGTGTGTGGGTTCTATTTTTTCTTCTTTTCTTTTCTTTTTTGGTTGTGTGTGTGTTTGGGGGGGGGGGGGGGGGGGGGGTGGTGGGGGATGTGGTTGGTTTAAATTGCTCTCATCACAAGCAATAAAGTCAATTGCAATCCTATCCTAAAAATTAAAAATGAGCAGTCCCCTATCCTATGAGGTCAGTTGCACTGTAAGCTCAAAATTTTACAAATATCACCCTTAGACTTTGATGTGAGTGTCAATTTGACCCATTGACTTTTGACTTGAACAATTAACCCCCTGGACATGGTTTGTGGCAAATCAAACAATTTGTTAGTATTTTTCAGGTAAAGCCTAAGCAATCTGCTTAAGGTAATAATGGTTTGGGAAAGTCATATACTGTCATATTCTGTTTACAAGCAAATTATGATGGGAGTTCATTGAATATTTTTTTAAGAACCTTAACAAATGTAAACATTGCTGCAATTCAAAATAATTATGTCTATGGAAATGTGGTTTACTAATATAATACACACAATTACCTGCTGTTCAGTCATTTGCAGAAAGGCAATAGTATAATACACCAACTCCGTGATATTATTTGCAAGAACCTACATCAGCAATGTTTGATTTATAACAGAGAAAGAGAAATAAAGATGAAGCACAATCAGGTTTCAAAACATAACCATACCTTTGCCAATTTTGCACTACCCATGATGGTCAACAGAAACTCAAACAGCTGCACATGCAGTAGTACATGCATAAGAAATCAATCTTTTGAACTAATACAAAACAATCAATATGGCATGAAAACCAAATGCATCACTTGTAATGGATAAATATGCAGTTGGTGATTGACGCAGGCTGCAAGAAGCCAATTTAATTTTAATTTTAGTTTATTTATTTTTTAAGTGTGGAAATTTTGTAATTTTCTAGTTTCTGGGCATGGGTTTTTTTTTTTTTTTTTTTTTTTTTTANCATTGGAATATAACCTTCATTTGATTGGTTCAAGACTGAGAATTAGAGTCAGTTGCCTCCTTCATGGATTTAGTGTATTCTGGAGTATGGAAAGGGGAAGGGGTGGATGGGCTGTGGTGGAAACCTGCTTCTCAGGGAGTTTTTGATGTTAGATCTTCTTATAAAGTTTTCCAATCCCCTTCCCAATTGTCATTCCCTTGGAAGACTTTGGAGTTCCAAAGTGCCTTCAAAGATTAACTTCTTTGTGTGGACAGTGGCGTTGGGTAAAATATTGACCAATGACAATTTGAGGAACCGCTGACTCATTGTTATTGACTGGTGCTGTATGTGTAGTAGGGCAGGGGAGAATACTAATCATCTACTCTTGCATTGCCTAATAGCCAGAGAATTGTAGAGTATGGTGTTTACACTCTTCGGGTTATTTTGGGTTATGCCCAAGGATGTAGTGGAGCTTCTAGCTAGCTGGTTGGGCAAGTTTAGTAAACATAGAAATGGGGTGATTTGGAACATGGCCTCTCACTGGGCAAGTTTAGTAAACATAGAAATGGGGTGATTTGGAACATGGTCTCTCATTGTTTGATGTGTATGTGGAGTATTTGGGGACTATTTTGACTATTGATAATTTATGTTTGAGGAAAGTGTGGATTCAAGATTGATGTTATATATCGGTAGATCATCTTTTATTACATTATCCTATTGCTTTCAAGCTATGGTCTATGGTGTTCACCTTGTTTGACTAGGTAATGGCAAAGACTCTGGCATGTTGGCATGGTAAGTTTGGTTGGCATCGTAATGGAGTTATTTGGATGGCTGTCCTCCCTCATTGTTTGATGTGGTGCATTTGGTGTGAGAGAAATAACCGGTGTTTTGAAGACCCTGAAATACAATTAAAGCTTTTCTTCTTTAAAACACTATCGGAATGGATGTCTATCATAGAAGTCTTTCTATTTCTTTGGTTTTTGATGTGATGGATGCTTGTAATTTGTGTTTTTGATTGTTTTGGTCCCCAATTGTATACTTCCTATATACTTGGGTGACCCCTTTTTATTTTTTTGATAAATAATGGAATTGTATTAAAAGAGAAAAACTAGGTACACCAGGGGTGTACATGAAAAACAGTACATCAAACACTTAAAATACAAAGATCAAGCATTTCTAAAAAATTAGAACAAGGAAAAGATTAAAAGACGAACTCCACTCTAGCAAGGTATGAAAAATGAGAGATTTAAGATCCAAAATAGACTGTTCCTTCCCTTCAAAACATCTTGAGTTCCGTTCTTGCCAAATTCACCATAGCACACAATGAGGGATGGCCCTCCATAAATCAATGCTTTGATGCCCACCAAAGGAACCTTGCCAACTCGAAAATAAATCAATAACACTATGCGGCATAACCCAAAGGAGACCAAAAAGGGTCCACACCATAGACCATAACTCATAGGCAATAGGACAATGTAGAAGAAGATGATTCACCGATTCCCCACTCTTTTACACATATAGCACCAATCTACAACGGCTACACCCTTATACCATAAATTTTCAATAGTCAAAATCTTACCTAAGGAGGCAGTCCAAGAGAAGAAAGCAACCTTAGTAGGGACCTTAGACCGCCACACAGGCTTCCAAGGGAAAGAAATGTCTAGAGTAGAGGAAAGAGAGAGATAGATACTCACTCCTTTAAAATTCTTATTCCCAGTTGGTTTCCAGCAAAGTTTGTCCTGACCTTCACCATTAAGGGGCATTGAATTGATAAGATCAAGAAAAGTGTAAAAATGCTCTGTTTCCCATCTTGGGGAGCTCTAGAAAAAAGAAGATCCCAGTGAAGCCTTTGGTTAGGAAAGGACATAACATCTGCAATAGAAGACTCCTTATTACAACTAATATTATAGAGTTCCGGAAAAGCCTCCGGAGGGTGCAAGTCCCATACCACACATGATGCCAAAATTTAATTCTATCACAACACCAACCTCAAATGAATGGATTTTGAAAAGGCTGGCCAGCCTTGTCTGATGGTTCTCCAAAGACTAACACCATAAGGATTAGAGACTTCTTTTGTACACCAACCTCCCCAATCATTCCCATATTTAGCTCAATAACCGCCTCCAGAGATGGGTTTCTCTCTTCCATATCTCCACAACCATTTCCCCAACAAAGCTTGATTGAAGGTTCTCAAATTTTTAATACCCAAACCACCATACTGCACATGGAGAACAAACCTGGGCCCAATTTACTAGTCGGATTTAGGAGACTCATCAATCCCACCCAAAGAAAATTTCTTTGTAGCCTCTCAATACGAATAGATATCCACAGGAATAGGAAAGAGAGATAGGAAATAAGTTGGCAAACTTGAGAGAGTGCTTTTGATTAAGGTAATCTTACCACCTTTTGATAGGTATAATCGCTTCCAACTCGTTAATCTTCGCTCCATTCTTTCTAAGATAGAGTTCCAAATCGCCCTGTCCTTGAATTTAGCACCCAATGCAGTCCCAAGTAAGTCATTGGCAAAGATGACTGTCTACAGCCCAGCAATGCCACAAGCTCCCCCATATTAGTAACCTCTCCAACTGGGACTAATTCTGACTTAGCCAGGTTAATATGCAACCCTGACACCACCTCAAAAGAGGCTAAAATTTCCCGCAAATATTCAATTGACTTACTGTAGCATCACAGAAAATTAAAGTGTCATCCGCAAAGAGAAGATGGGTCACCATGAGGGGAGTATTAGATCTGGTACCAACTGTGAAACCTGAAATGTGTCCAGCCAGTACTGCACCATCCAACAGACGGCTTAATGCCTCCATAACAATAGCAAATAAGAGCGGAGAGAGAGGATCTCCTTGGCGTAGCCCCCTAGAGCTCCCAAGAAATCCTTAGGGGAGCCATTTATCAAGATCGAAATTTCACTGTGGAATACAGAACAAAATCCACTTTCTCCATTTCTCAGAGAATCCACAACGCTGCAACATATACATAAGAAATCCCAGCTGACATGATCAAAAGCTTTCTCCACATCCAACTTACATAAAACCCCAGGTATCCTTGCCTTGAGCCTACTATCCAAACACTCATTAGCAATTAAGACAGAATCTAGGATTTGTCTATCCAGAACAAGCATTTTGAGACTCAGAGATAATTCCAGTAATCACCCTTCTCAGCCTATTAGCCAGCAATTTTGAAATGACTTTATAAATGCTACCCACAAGACTAATAGGTCTAAAATCTCTCACATTGACAGCATCACTTTCTTTGAATTAGAGCAATAAAGTCGCATTAAGACTTTTCTCAAGATAGCTTGTGAATGGAAGTTGGCAAGAATCTCCATAATTTCAAGTTTTAGAAAGTCCCAACAAGCCTTAAGAAAGCCATTGAAAAACCATCTGGTCCAGGAGATTTATCGCCATTACAACCTGGACTACACCATATACCTCCTCTTCCTCAAAAGGTCTTTCTAACCAGGCAGCTTCCTCCTCAGAAATCATAGAGAATTCCACTTCATCAAGCACAGGTCTTTGCCCTCATTTTCAGAGTACATTGTTTGAAGAAGTGAGAGATGCAAGCTGCTATTGAATTAGGATCCGAAGTCAATTCACCTTCCACCATCAGTTTGTCTATATTATTAAATCTCTGTGAGAGTTTGCTGTTCTATGAAAGAATTTAGTATTTCTATCCCCCTCGGGATCCAAAGGCCCTAGATTTCTGCCTCCACATATTTCAACCATAAGAGTTACCTTTTCAAGTTATGCGAAGCTGTTCTTTTCCAAAGTCTCATCATATGATAGAGGACGAGTATCTTCCAGCAAGTCAAATGCTTCAAGGCTCTTCCATAACTTGTTCATCTTATCCTCCACATTGCCAAATTCTTCTACGTTCCATTTCTTTAAGTCTAGCTTCAAAGCTTTCAATTTGCTTGCAAACCGAAAGCTAGGGGAACCTTGAAAATGATAGGACTCCCACCAAGTTCTCACTTTCTCTACAAAACCCTCTGCCTTTAACCACATATTCTCAAATCGAAAAGGATGGCTGCCTCTATGAAAATTTCCCCCTTCTAACAGAACTGGAAAGTGGTCTGAAAGTAATCTATGCAATCTTTTTTGACGAATATTAGGAAATTGCTCCTCCAAATCAGAAGAGAGAAGAACCTGTCAAGCCTAGACCGCGAAGCCACTGCTCCAGAATTAGACCAAGTGAAAGTACCTCCTCCAATGGTAAATCAATAAAGATGTGAATCATCTTCTTCTTCATTGTCCTATTGCTTATGAACTATGGTCTATGGTGTGGGCTCTATTTGGTCTTCAATGGGTTATGCCGAGTGGTGTCTTAGATTTATTTTCGAGTTGGCAAGGTTCATTTGGTGGGTGTCGGAGCATTGATTTATGGAGGGCTGTCCCTCATTGTGTCCTATGGTGTATTTGGCGAGAACGGAACTCAAGATGTTTCGAAGGAAAGGAACGGTCTATTCCAGATATTAAATCTCTTCTTCTTCACACCTTGCTAGAGTGGAGTTCTTCCTTTAATCTCTTCTCTTGTTCTAATGTTTTAGAAATGCTGGATCTTTGTAATTTTTCTGTTTGATGTACTGTTTTCCTTGTACACCCCCAGTGTACTTGGGCTTTTTAATTAATACAATTCCGTTATTTATCAAAAAAAAAAAAAACTTCTTTGACAATATGTAACTAGGAGTTCCCTGAAAATGATAAGCTGCCCACCAAGCCCTCACTTTGTCTACAAACCTCTCCTTGCCTTCAACCACATTTATTCAAAACGAAAAGGAATTCAACCTCTATGTTGACTCCCACCCTCCAACAGAATTTGAAAGTGATTTGATAAAACTCTAGGCAACCGTTTTTGGGAGAAGTGTGTGAAATAGTCTGCCAAAATCAGAGAGAATAGAAACCGATTTTAGGTAGGTAGGAGTGATAACATTGCCACGAAGGATTTTGAGAGCTCAAGGAGCACACCCACCACATCGGAGCACCTTGCGACATCGCCGAAGGTATTGCTGGGCACCTTAGCTGCATCGGAAGTGGTGGGTAATGCCGGAGAGGACAACACGATGGCACTAGCTCAGCCACCCATTGTGTCAACAGGACCAACGGTGGTGGCCCAAGCCTCCCATGTTTAGATATGGCAAATCGGTGATCTGAATGGGTCGACGTTGGAGCCGGTGGGGTCAACGGCCACTATATTGGAACTGGGTATGACTCTTGTTGACCTATAAGTTTCGGCGATGGTGTCTTTGTCTTCTCCAGTGGCATCGGAGGATGGGGATGACGATTTTGTGGGTTTGGAAGGACCGGGTACTTCTGATTTTGAGGGAGCTCAAGTACTTGGCCCAACTATAAGGAATTGGTTGGAGATTTGGATAAGTCTTGGGGTAATTCTAAAGACTGGATATTACAATTGCATGATGGCAGGCAATTAGTGCTCCCATTGTCACTGTATCGTTCCCCAGATAGTATGTTAGTCTGCTCAAGTTTTAAGGGAGAGTGTATACTAGGTAATGAATCTTGTACTAATGAAGGGCAGAGGGTTAGTCAGGCAGACGAGGGTGAGGGGTTAGTAGAGTCTTCGTTTGTGGTTTTTGGGTCGAAGAGTGAATTGTGGGAATTTGGTGAAAGGGTAAGGTCTTGTGAGGGCGGTGATGAGCCTTTAGTTGTGGTACCTTTGGCCATTGAAGGTTCGTTGGAGTTGGTGACTAGTCCTGTGAAGGAGATTGGGTGTAAGGAGAGTGTGGATAATTGTCAACTATCGCAATGGTAACCAATAGGATAAAGGATTTCAAGAAATCTATGAGCACTTTGCTGGAAGGTTTTGAGGAGCAGATTATAGGATTGTTACTAGCCATTGAGGCCAAAAAAAAAGATAAACAAAAACTTAGGGTGGGTGATCAGATGAAGTTGGTCAAGTCAGGCCAGAAAGGTCAACGAGAGTTGACGAATTTGTTGTCATTGTTGAATGTGGAGTATGATCCACAAAAAGCAAGGAGTGCAAGCTCTGAGCGGGTTGTTGTGCCTTATCAATGAATGCGAAGATTATTTCTTGGAACGTTAGAGGGTTGAATGAGCTGGACAAAAGACTCAGGGTTAGAAATTTGATTAGGAGATGGGGGCCACATGTGGTTTGTCTTTAAGAAACCAAAATGGGGTTGATTAATAGATTGGTGATTTGTAGCTTGTGGGGTGGCCAACATGTTGACTGGTCTTACTTATGTTCTTGTGGAGCTTTTGGTGGGGTGTTGGTGATGTGGGACACTCGGATAGTTAATAAAATAGAGGAAGCAATGGGGAGATTTTTGGTTTCTTGTAAGTTTACAAGTGTGTCAGATTAGTTTGTTTGGGCGTTTACTGGTGTTTATGGTCCTAATTTACACTAAGACGAGGTTTTTATAGGAGGAACTCTGTGGCTTGAATAGCTAGTGGAGTGTCCCGTTGTGTGTGGGTGGGGATTTTAATGTGATTGGATTCCCTTCCGAATGATTGGGGTCTAATTCTTTCCCTACGGCTATGCGGGAGTTTTCCAATTTTATCTCGGAACAGGGTTTCATTGATCTGCCTTTGTAAGGGGGTTCTTTTACTTGGTCAAATTCTAGAGAAGTTGCTTCGAAGGCAAGGCTGGACAGATTCTTGTTTTCTACAAATTGGGAGGATAAGTTTCCAACAGTTTCTCAAAAACGGATGTTTAGGTTGTGCTCGGATCATTTTCCAATTGTCCTTGAGGGTGGATCTTTTCAAAGAGGGAGTATGCTGTTTAGATTTGAGAATATGTGGCTTAAGGATGAAGGTTTTGTGGATTGGGTCTGCTCTTGGTGGGATTCCTATCAGGTTCATAGTGCACCAAGTTTCATTCTGGCCAATAAATTAAAGCTTTTAAAAAATGATTTGAAAAGATGGAATGTGGAGGTGTTTGGTCATGTTGAAGTTCGGATTAAAAAATTGTGGAAGGACCTAAGTGCTCTAGAGAATTTGGAGGAGAGTTGGGGTTTATCAGCGGAGGAAAGGGTAGAAATGGGAAGAGTTCGTGATAAGTTAGAAAGAGCTACTTTGTTGGAAGAAATAAGTTGGAGGCAAAAATCTAGAGTTCTTTGTGTTAGGGAAGGAGACAGGAATACTAAATTTTTTCACCGCATAGCTAACTCTTACAGGAGGGTTAATTCTATTGATAGGCTTATGGTGGATGGGGTGTTGTCTTCGGACCCGGCTGCTATAACAGATTGTATCTCTCAGTTTTATAGGTAGCTTTATTTGGAGGAGGTAGCTCATAGACCTGTCTTAGGTGATGTGGATTTTTATAGTATTTCGGTGGAAGATGCAAGTTGGCTAGATAGGCCTTTTGAGGAAGAAGAGGTATTTGGGGTGATCACTGACTTTAATGATGACAAGGCACCTGGCCCGGATGGCTTTTCAATGGCATTCTTCCAGTCATGTTGGGGTGTTTTGAAAACAGAAATTATGGCTGTATTTCACAATTTCCATACTCAGGCGGTGTTTGAGAAGAGTCTTAATACTTCGTTCCTTGCTCTTATTCCCAAGAAGTGGATGCTGTGGAGGTCAAGGACTTTTGGCCTATTAGCTTAGTTGGTGGGATTTATAAGATTATTTCTAAGGTGTTAGCTAATCGGCTTCGTAGGGTGGTGCATGGGCTTATTTCGGATTCACAAAATGCTTTTGTGAAAGGTAGACAGATTTTGGATTCTGTCTTGATTGCTTCTGAATGTATTGATAGTAGATTGAAGTCAGGAGTTCCAGGTGTGTTGTGTAAATTGGATGTGGAGAAGGCGTATGATACTATGATCATGTGAGTTTGGATTTTTTAATGTATATGCTTCAGCGTTGTGGTTTCTCAGAGAAATGGAGAAAATGGATAAGGTATTGCATTTCAATTGTAACGTTTTCCATTCTGATTAATGGTAGCCCATCTGATTTCTTTGGAAGTTCTAGGGGGTTTCGGCAAGGGGATCCTTTATCTCTTTTGTTGTTTGATATTGTGATGGAGGCATTAGGTCATATGTTGGATGTGGCTGCCTCTGCCGGGCAATTCTCAGGCTTTTCTGTGGGTAATACGGCCGGTTCATCAGTGATGGTGTCTCACCTTTTATTTGCAGATGACACTCTGATTTTTTGTGATGCTGAACCTTCTTAGATTGCAAATTTGAGGGCGATTCTTGCTAGATTTGAGGAGGTGTTAGGACTTCATATTAATTTGGGGAAATATGAACTAGTACCTGTTGGTGGGGTACATAATTTGGAGGCTTTGGTGGGTTTGTTGGGGTGTGGGCAGTCTTCTTTGCCCTTGAAATATTTGGGCCTTCCATTAGGTGCAAAATTTAAGGATTTATATGTTTGGAATCCTATTCTAGAGAGAATGGAGAGGAGATTAGTAGGTTGGAAGATAATGTATCTATCTAAAAGGGGTAAGGTGACACTCATTAAAAGCTCACTCTCGTCTTTACTTACATACTTTCTTTCCCTTTTTCCTTTACCGGGTAAGGTGGCAAAGCGTATGGAGAAATTACAGAGAGATTTTTGTGGAATGAGATTGGTGGTGAACCTAAAATACATTTAGTTAATTGGGATAAGGTATGTAGGCCTTTGCAGGTTGGGGGGTTGGGTATAAGACGGTTGGGGAACTTTAATTCTGCCTTGCTAGGAAAATGGTTGTGGAGGTATGACATGGAGCCTGATGCTTTATGGAGGAGGGTTATAGAGGCAAAATATGGGAACATTTAGGGTGGTTGGTGTACGAAAAAGGTGACAAGTCCTTACGGGGTTAGCTTGTAGAGATACATTAGAAGCGGTTGGTTGAATTTCTCTAAATTCCTTGTTTATGATGTGGGGGATGGTACTAGAGTGAAATTTTGGAAGCATGTGTGGTGTGGGGATTGTCCTCTCCAAGAGATTGTTCCGGAGCTTTATTGTCTTAATAGGTCAAAGGATTCCTCAGTGGCTGAAGTTATGAGTTGGTTTACTGGGAGGTTTTACTGGAATGTGCAATTTCGTTGTCAACCGCAAGATTGGGAAGATGAAGCTTTTGACTGGTTTATGAGGTTGGTCTATTCTTCGACAGTGCGGGGGTTTGGCCCAGACAAGGTTTGTTGGAAATTTGCAAGGAATAGAGGTTTTGAGGTTAGAGGTTATTATAGCTCCTTCTACCCTCCTACTCTTGTTTCCTTTCCATGGAGAATGATATGGCAATCGAAAGTTCCTTCAAGGGTGGCTTTCTTTTCTTGGTCTGCTTCCTTAGGTAAGATCTTAACAACAGACAACCTTTGTAAAAGAAGAGTGATAGTGCTTGAATGGTGCTAGATGTGCAACAGGTATGGGGAGTCGGTGGATCATCTTCTACTTCATTGCTCCATAGCCTGGGAATTGTGGTCCTTGGTTTTCTGCTTGTTTGGTATTCAATGGGTTATGCCTCATATTGTTCTTGAGTTGTTTGAGGCTTGGCAAGGACAGTTTGTGTGACATCGTCACATTGATGTTTGGAGATTAGTGCCTCATTGCTTGATTTGGTGCATTTGGCGTGAAAGGAATGCTAGAAGCTTTGAGGGTTGTGAACATTCTTTGCTGGAGATTAAGACTTTTTTCTTACACTCTCTTTGAATGGAGTGTGGTTTTATCTCATTTTTCTCATTTTCTTGTTCTTCATTTTCTTTTTTTCTTAACCGTTGTTCTTTTGTTTCCTGATTTGTGCCTCCATAGTACATCTCCAATGTACTCGGTTTGGCAATATTTCTATTATTAATAATATTCTTACGTTATTTATCAAAAATTTATTCAAGATGCTGAGGAAGAATTAGGCCAAGTGTAAAGGTCCCCTTCCAAAGGGATATCCATCAACTCTTGAAGAGAGATAAAGTAAGAAAATTCATACCTAGAATGAGTATAACTTTCAGCCCCTAACCGCTCTTTGATGGATAGCGGATTACATTAAAGTCTCCTCCCAAACACCATGTTAAATTCCACCAATGATAAGTTCTGCTAGTTCCTCCCACATTGTTTCACGCTTATTGTAAAAAATGAATAGATATTTTATGAAGATTTTTCCAATCAAATCATTCGCTTTCTCATTGTCTCATTTTAAATAACTGGCTAATCATACCCTTCTATAGATGCCAATAGCAATAATAATGAAATTAATAGTAGGAGGAAAATCCGTTACTTTTGAATATTCTACCAGTTTGGAGTAGATGTTTTTATGAAATCTCCTATTTTCTAGATGTATCTAATCGAATCTGAGTCAATATTTAAATGTTCAATTTGAGTTTGCTTTTTATAGAATTTTTCTTTCTTTTTTTCCAAATAACTTGTCATTAGGTACATACTTGGTCAGTGGATGCTAACCAATTTGTCGCTGATGAGGATGATGTCACTTATAGCTGTCGTGTTTCGGGTAAGAATTGTTGTGATATTTAATTGTTCTATATATATATATATAAGAGTTTGTGTAGACTGAAATAAGGGTTTTAATATATTGATCTAATTGGATATGTTAATTATTATTTTGTAAAGACTGTTGTGATCATTTTGGGTAGGAAACAAGATGAACACAAATTTGGGAAGCTATAGAATCTATTATAAATTGTTGAAATCATGGACAATGTAGAATTATCATGAAAGTGACGCATGATGTTCTTTTGAACAATCTCATGGAAATATACATCTTCTGAAGGTTGCCAAGAGCCTTGTAGCTCAATTGGCACTTCAAAGATGTCCAAGATTCAAATTTCCCCTCCCTTAACTATCAAATTATAAATAAAATTCTACAGAAGGGTTAATAATATGATTATTTGCTGGTCTTTTTTGTCATGCTATACATATGGTTGTATCAATATTTGTGGTAGATTTTAACAGCATAAAGCTTTTCATTTGTTTGGTCTCATTATTAACTTTATTTTTTGAGCTACATGATAACACAAAACAAAGAACGCTTTGAACCAAGTTGCACAAATTTTCCAAGGGATTTTTCTGGAAAATAAATTGAATTATAAAATAAACCTTGGAATTAACACTTAGGGTTGCTTGGAGTCCTTTCTAGGCAAGGTGGAAGACCTACCTAGATAGACTGGAATCTGCACCAAGCCATTGAAGAAAATTAGAATTGAATTTTTAATCATTGAAGTACAATAACACATTTATATAGATTACTAGGACTAAACTCTAACTATAATTTTTTGGATCCAAAGTCCAATTATTGAATTTCGAAAATAAACTTGACTCTAAGACATTAAATAAGAAACTAATAACCTCATTGGCTAAATAACACCTAAAATAATATCCAATGGAATAACGGTAATAATACAATTTACTTCTAAAAATAAATAAACCTAAACTAGAATAAAATTGTCTTCATGCTCCCTTATGGCATGAGCTTTCGTGGAAGTTTTTTTGTATAAGATATTGCTTCGTACAGGTGCACTTTTACTGGAAGAGGTTGT
This sequence comes from Quercus suber, assembly GCF_002906115.3. Taxonomy (NCBI): domain Eukaryota; kingdom Viridiplantae; phylum Streptophyta; class Magnoliopsida; order Fagales; family Fagaceae; genus Quercus; species Quercus suber. The sequence continues at coordinate 49,852 of NW_027069781.1, read as the reverse complement.
CAATGCTTATGGTAGAGAAGGAATTGATGCCATCATGAATGGTGCAAAACAACACTTCAGGGAGTCTCAACAAAAAAAAGTTTCTGGCTCCACAGTTTGGTGGAGGGTAAGTGAAATGTATTTGTCTGTGTATATGTTAACAGTTAGGAAATTATCCTGTAGTAGGGCATTGCCAAAGACCTCTAGTAGGATTCATAAGTAGACTTTGCCGATATGCACTATTTTGATATCAATATTGGGTCGTTAATCAAGATTTTGCATAGTAATTAAGAAACTGCCACCAGATCTGCTTAATAAAGTTTAGTAACCAAGGATCTATTTCCACCTTATGTTGGCAGAGCTTTAATAGAGTATGGTTTCTTGATTTCACTGGCCCTTTATCCCCTCTGTGCAATCTTCTTAAAGATTTAAATTCCATTAAAATAGATGCTGTATTGAGTCTTTTCCAGTCTATTATGCTTATGATTCTCTTGGAAGAATGTGTTTTCCAAGGTATTAGTGGCAGAACCTGTATTCTCTTGTAATACTTATGGACTTTAGAGAACTTTTGAATATTTCATTATAAAGATAAAATGGTATAGTCCAACTGCCAAGTTCAAAACAGTATGCAGAATTTAAAAAACAAAAAGAATAAAACTAAAATTTGAAATTACAAATATCCAAACACTTAAAGACATATAAGCTCATGAATTTGGAATCCCTGTAACTACAGCAAAGGGTCAAAAGGGTAACGCCTGCATTTGTGCCTTTGTCAAGTCCCTTCCCCTTATTTCTCTTCTCAAAGGGGGATGCTAATAAAAGATAAAAAAAATGCTATCCAACTTCTTGTGATTTGAGACTTGGGGGAATATATACCATTCAAACTGGTTGATGAAAGAGGCAAATTGCGGTATTAGCTCCGCCTTATTCTTTTGCAAACCTTTAATCTGAATTTGGAATTTCATTTCCTTCAAACATCCCAGTGTTCCTCTCATTTCAAATACCCTACATGAGGGATGAAGCTATGGCTTTCCACATGATATTACTCTGACTTTGGCCTAACACAGGGTATCCCAAATAAATACTAGCAATTATAGCCATATAAATCTGTGTATGTATTTATATGTATATGTATGTATTATATTTTAATGTGTTAATTTTAGCCTTCTCTCTTTAACTCAATTTTGCTTGGTATATTGCTCAGACGAGGGAAGCTACTCTATTTGCATTAGCATCTCTTTCAGAACAATTGGTTGATTTAGAGGTTTGTGCCTTTTACTTTATACCTCTAACATAAGCTAGGTTTTGTAATGTGGTTGGGTTCTAATGTGTGTAGCTACTACCGTCTTTCACTTTTGATAATATGATTCTTTTTTCTTGGTGGGATCTGCTTCATATATTTTATTGATATATTTATTTAATATACTTGTCAGGTATCAGGACCGAGCAGAGTTGATGTTGGGAAGCTTGTGGAGCAAATAGTCACTGAAGACATTGGAATTGGTGAACTCTCTGTCTCCTCCTGCCTCTTCTCCCTCTTTCAGTACTGGATTCAAATTGTGCATCAGTGAACACAATTAGTTGTTATTGTTCTGTTGTGCAGGGGTACATGAATATCCCTTTCTTTATGCCCGTATATTTACATCAGTTGCTAAGTTCTCCCCTCTGGTAAATATTAAAATAGTTCCTTCCCTTTTTGAAGCTCATGTATTCTAGAATATTCCTATGAAATTTATGATCTCGTATAGATTGGCCATGGAGTTCTTGAGCACATCCTGTACGCTGCTATCAAGGCAATTGGCATGGATGTGTAAGCATTCAGACCTCCCTTTTAATATGTAAATTATTGAGAGAGAGAGAAATTAAGCTATGGTGATGGTGTTCTTTTCACAGGCCCCCACCTGTTAAAGTAGGTGCCTGCAGGGCACTTTCCCAGCTCCTACCTGAAGCAAACAAAGAACTTATTCGATCCCAAATGATGGGTTTATTTTCATCACTTACAGATCTTCTTAACCAAGTAATGTACCTCCATTATATCCTTGTTTGATTTGGTTGAAGTGCCGTTTACTATTAGTTCTAATGCTGCTTTTTAGGCATCTGATGAAACCTTACACCTAGTGCTTGAAACACTGCAAGCTGTGATTAAGGCAGGTGGGTTTAAGTATATGGCAAATCTTTTAATTTCATAGCGAATATGGCAATTTCATTTTAGGCTGGTATAACAAATTTCATATTCTTTCTGGTTAAGTACCGATTTCTTTCATTTTAAGTATGAGTAGTATCATGTTTTCTTAATTCCATGGCAAATATGGTAATCTAGTTTTAGGCTGGCGTAACAAATTTCATTTTCTTTCTGGTTAACTGTACCCTTTTTTGTTGTTGTTGTTTCTCATGTAGGCAGTGAAACATCAACATCTGTGGAGCCCATCATCTCTCCCATAATTCTTAATGTGTGGGCATTGCATATTTCAGATCCTTTTATCAGCATTGATGCACTTGAGGTTCTTGAGGTAAAAATTTTGAGTGTTATTGATGATTGTCATAGTATGACGGGATGCCTACATGCATCTTGTCTGCATGTGCTTGATATGTTTTTAATATACTTCTTTCAGTTTGTTGCCGATTGGGGGTATAAGGTTCTGTTAGTGGATGTATTAAAGATTCATATAAGCACCTCCTTTTACTGGAAATCTACCTCAGCTTTCTATTCATTCCTTATATAAAAAAGGGTAAACACAATAGGACAGGAATATTCATGAAAGGGACAGCTCAGCCCTTATGAAACTTCAGAGCAACTTCCTAGCCCTTTCTTGAAGGGTTCCATGTATACAACAGAAAGTACAACCGTATGTATTCCTAATTCTCTAACACTTGCCTTCAAGTAGGGTTCAAATCCCCCCTCCCAACCTTTGAATTATCAACAACAAAATGTGACCTGAAATAATTAACATAATTTTATTACTTAAAAAAAAAAAAAAAAACACTTCCCCTCAAGCTGGGGAATGTTTGTCATATACGCCCAGCTCGGAACATATCAACTCTAGATGACTTCTACATGATGCCTTAGTAAAGATATTTGCAAGTTGATCTCTAGAGTTCACATACGTAGTTATATCCTCACTTAGAATCTTGTCTTGGACAAAGTGTCATTCTACTTCAATGTGCTTGGTCCTTTCATTGAATTCTGGATTGGATGCAATGTGTATGGCAGCTTAGAAAACTAAAAATTTGGGTATCTTCAACTCTCCAATCAATATTTTTGGGATTGATCGAGGTAGGGGGATTTGACACCAAGTACCGGAATTTTTTTTACCTAAAAAGAAAGCTTCTACTGACTTTGTCAATTGAGCATAATTGCTATTATTTTATTTAATTGAGGTCATTAACAACAATTCAGTTGAAAACAATTAATTGCGGTCCAATTTTATCTTTGTTTCCATGATGACAAATAATTAGAGGATCATAAATAGAACCAAACTTTACAAACAACTTAATCGACAACTCACAACTCCATAACTTGATTGACCAATTCAAGAAATAAATGAAACCAACATACGGACGCACTTGCTATTGGAATAACACTATTAAATCTGGGGACAAACAGAAGGAAAAGCACTTGAGAAGGTCAACATGTAATCATCTTAGTCAATCCATAAAGGACCTGACCCGTAACAGTGACAGATTCGAGTGGTGACAGGTTTCAGTCGAGAAACAGTTGGACAATGAACAAGTCTTGCGCTTCTTATTGCGTAATTTATCTTGGGTCTGATGAGGTCAACAGCGGTCGATTTGGGTTTATGGGTCATCGATTTATGGTCAGTGATGGTCGAATGGAAGGTATTCAACAGTAGTTGAATTCGCAGCTTACATCAGTGGTTTTAATACTAATTACCATATAAACTAAAATTTCATATTATGTATTTTGAGTTAAATCAAAATTAATCCTAATACGCATGTAATATTTTTAAGTTCACCTTCATAATACAAATGACCCAATTTACCTTACAACTAAAACAATATTACATGCAACAGTTGATATAGGTTAATTGAAGCGAAGATTAGCAAGTTGGAAGCGTTTGTATCTATCAAAAGGTGGTAAGGTAGCTTTACTTAAAAGCATTCTCTTGCCTACTTATTACCTATCTCTCTTTCCTATCCCGGTGGATATTGCAAAATGCATTGAGAAACTCTAGTGGGGTTTTTTATGGGGTGGTATTGATGAGTCTCATAAATTGAATCGGGTCAATTGGGCTTAGATGTGTAGCCCTCTTAAGTCTGGTGGGTTGGGTGTGCAAAATTTGAGAAAATTTAACCAAGCTCTGCTTAGTAAATGGCTGTGGAGGTACGGTTTGGAGACGAGCCATCTTTGGCAGCGGGTTATCGAGATCTAGTATGGGAATATTTGGGGTGGGTGGTGTACAAAAGAAGCGACAATCACTTATGGTGTTAGTTTTTGGAGATCTATAAGACAAGGCTGGCCGGTACTTATCAAAAAAAAAAAAAAAAGACAAGGCTGGCCGGCATTTTTTAAATCCACCATCTTCAAAGTTGGCAATGGTAATAGAATTAAACTTTGGCATCACTTGTGGTGTGGGGGTTGTACTTTTGGGAGGCATTTCCAGAACTCTACAGCTTTAGTTGTAACAAGGATTCTTTTCTTGCGGACGTCATGTCCTTTCCTAATTAGAGGCTTTATTGGGATCTTCGATTCTATAGAGAGCCCCAAGATTGGGAGATGAAACAATTTGATATCTTTAGGAAGCTTATACACTCTATGACCTTTATTGGTGAGGGGCATGACAAACTTTCCTGCATGTCAACAAAGAATAAGGGCTTTAAGGTTAGTGAATACTACTTATCCCTCTTCTCGACCCCTGACAACCTTTTTCCGTGGAAAGCTGTGTGGTGCTCAAAGATCCCTCCTAGAGTTGCATTCTTTTCTTGGACTGCTGCCTTAGGCAAGATTTTGACCCCTGATAGGCTATGGAATTAGGGTGTCCGGTGTCCCCGTTATGGATTGGTGTTTTCTGTGTAAAAGAAGCGGGGAATCGGTAAACCATCTTCTTCTTCATTGTCCCATTGCTTTTGAGCTATAGTCTATGGTTTGGAGCCTTTTTGGTGTGATTTGGGTGATGCCCCAAAGTGTTGCAGATTTATTTACATCCTGGCAGGGTCTATTTGGTAGACAGCGCAATATAGACCTATGGCGGGCTGTCCCACATTGTGTGTTATGGTGTCTTTGGCGGGAAAGGAACAGTAGGTGCTTTGAGGGAACGGAACGATCGATTCTTGAGATTAAATCTCACTTCCTCCACTCTTTGTTTGCTTGGTGTTCTGTTTTCTCTTCTTTTTCTTGCTCAACACCTAAAATTAAATAAAGTACGAGAAATTTGACTAGAATTATGCAATTTTTAAAAACATAATAAAATAAAATTTGTAATATACTAACAAGCCTAATCAAGTTTCCAAGCACCTTTGGCATCATCCGACCTGCCAAATTAATGTTGGGCATTAGTAGTAGCCGTGGGATGCCCTTGATATACCTTAATGGCTGCTGCTGTGGTCTTCTATCAGTTGTGCTGCTCGATGCATCCAATATTGGTTCTAATGGAACTTGTTTTGTTATTTCCACCTTTTCCAAATGTTCGTGGTGGCATCCACTGCCCTTGAGACTTGAGTTGTGGTGAACATTTATGTATAATGTGGAATCTGTTTTATTTTTCCTTGTGCCATTTTGTGTTTATAACTTTAGAAAGTTGATGATTTTAAGATTTTGTTCTATTAACTGTTTATTTCATTTTTTATCCCAGGCAATAAAAAATTCTCCTGGTTGCATACATCCACTAACATCCCGGGTTTTACCATATATTGGACCAATCTTAAACAAGGTACAATTTATAAGAGTTATCTCAGTGTGAATAATGTCTGGATGTACAACAATCACGAAGGTATGTGTTTCTGATGCATTATGATGGTTATTACCAGCCCCAACAGCAGCCTGATGGATTAGTAGCAGGATCATTGGATCTGGTGACTATGCTATTGAAGGCAAGTTATATTTGGCAAGATGGTTTCTTTTATTTTCCTTTTGCTATTGATTTTCCATCTTTTCTAAATTTATGTGGAATCATAAATTTATATCATAATAGTATCCACAATTTGCTAACTACTCTTTGTGATAGCATTTTACAGAATGCTCCAATTGATGTAGTAAAAGCAGTACATGATGTCTGTTTTGATGCTGTTATCTGGATAGTCCTTCAAAGTGACGATCATAGTGAGATGCAGGTTATCTAAAATATTTCAAGGCCTTTTCAATTTCCTTTTGCTTGTTTTGTATCCAAATGTTGAAACAACTCCTTTGCTTCCTCAATATTGACCAGAATGCAACAGAATGTTTAGCTGCTTTTGTATCTGGTGGAAGAGAAGAAGTGCTAACTTGGAGTGGTGATTCTAGGTTTACTATGCGAAGTTTACTTGATGCTGCTTCAAGGTTAGTTTTTAGTAGTTTACTTTGTTTTACAGTCCCATTGGGAAGCTTGAAAGCTCTTACTTAATTGAGTAAAAATTTGAAAACGTTGTACTGGCCTAATAATTTGGGCTAGTAGAAACTAGATTCTTTTGTTGATTACTAATTACTTGCATGAAGAGATTTGTGTTTATTTTTTAAAAATTATTGTGATGCTAGGTTCAATAATTTACTTAAAACCACTTGTGATTAGGGGCTTAAAAATAGTCAAACTTTGGTACTAGCTCTATTTATTTAACCACTGCTACGTTTATATCATTTTGTGGGATATAGATTTTCTGTGTTCTTTATTTTGGGAGCATTTGAATTACAAGTGAAATATCCATTTTTTTTTTTTGGTTAATATTGTAAGTTTACAAGGTCCTGATTGATTTTGATAATTGACATGGAAGAATGTATTGAATTGTCTCTACTTTTTATCCTTCAATTTGGTTTCTTATTTGCTGAGTGAGAAATATAGACTTTCCTTTTCCATTTGTAGTTCATGTCTTTTGCCAAATGCTGACCTTTCTAGCAAGCAGGCCTTATCATCATTGCCACTTTTTACGGTTGAGGATGAGGTTCAACCGGAAGCTTAAGGCGTTCAATCGTGGAAGATGACACAACATTCATGCAACTTCCCCTATCAATAATAAGCTTCTTTGCTTGGTTTCCACAACGAACCAACATTTGAAATATTGAAGTTCGCCTCCAATCCTCTTTCTCTACTTTAGGGGCTGCTAAAATACGTCTCACTACAGATAAAAGAGAAGTATCCACTTCATCCTCCTCCAAGTCATCCATAGCAAAATCTCCCTAATCAAATGCACGACCTTCATCTTGCTCACAATCACTCAATTTCCCCCTAAACAATCTCCCTGATTGTGTAGGCATGATGCAAAATCCTTGCTCTGATACCAAACTGATGTAGGACAAGGGGGAACAACAAAATCTGGTTTAGAAAACCAGGGGCAGATCTGGTATAGCTTGGGCTTTGAAGAATTAGGGTTAGAGTTTAGAAAACCAGGGGAAGATCTGGTATAGCTTGGGCTTTGAAGAATTAGGGTTAGGTTTTGGTGGGGAATAGACTAGAAAATAAGAGGGATAATAGGGTTTCCAAAGGGGACAAGGATTAGTAGAGTTTGGGGATGAAACAAAGGAAAACAATCAAGGTTTGGGTGGCTGTTCCTGTGCTGTGAACAGTGATCCGTGAATAGTAAAATTGAAAAAAAAATAGATAAATTCAAGGAATCACACCTAGACTTCTTAAGCATCACACCTAGGGTTCCTTGGCATCACACCTCGGAGAAGGTTGCATCACACAAACCATAAAGAAAGCTATGCAGCTCTTAAATTCTAAAAACATTCATCATTAATCAACTCGATAGAAAGTACTACAACTCTTTAAATAGAAAACTAATACCTAATCCTAGATGAACAAGGATTTCTTAAAACCTTAATAAGACTTGGACTTGGACTTAGGCTTTTACTACTAAGCCCAACTAGATAACCAAACTAAAGTAAAGCCCAAAAGAAGATCTAATGGACTGTTAGAACATCCCATTCCAGAACATTATGAAATTATAAAACTGCCCTTGATACATAAAATCAAATAAATATAATAAATCGGTCTTCCCATTGCCTCCTGTGTGCTTTGGGATGATATTTCTTCTTTCTAAAATGAAATTTTGCGGCTTTTATAGTTGTTCATCCAATTCCTGTTAGTTTTCCATTATCAATATTATATTATAATTTTGACATAGGTTTCTGGATGCTGATATTTGCACAATTTGAATGCAGACTTCTTGACCCCAAATTGGAAAGCTCTGGTTCTCTTTTTGTTGGGAGTTACATCCTGCAGCTTATATTGAATCTGCCATCACAAATGTCACTGCATATACGAGATCTGGTTGCTGCTCTTGTTAGACGGATGCAATCTGTTCAAATAGTGGGACTGAAAAGCTCATTGCTACTTATTTTTGCCAGATTAGTAATGTCCTCTAACTTTTTAACTTCATCTAAGTTATGACAGTGTAAACTTTAGAAGTTTTTTTATTTTTTATTTTTTATTTAAGTTGCAAATTGTTTTATTTTATAGTATTCTTGAAAAAAAATGTGTATATCTCAAAGCGCACGGGAAAATGTTGCGTGAGAGAAGTTCTATGCTGCAACTTCCTGGTTGTTTGCGCTCAATTCATTCAACATTGGTTTTGTCAAATTTCTCCAACATTTCCTGATTGTTGGCATGGTCAAGTAGTCAGGCACCCCTACATATTTTTTATGGATAAAGTTTTGAAAGTTTTTCGCCCTTCAAAATGCAGGTTCATATGAGTTCCCCAAATGTTGAACAATTTATTGATTTACTGACCAGCATCCCAGCCGAAGGCTATGATAATTCCTTCTCTTATGTAATGTCAGAATGGACTAAGCAACAAAGTAAGCATCCCTCATGCACTTGTTTTCTTTTAGCAAGGTATCCAAATGTATTTCAAGTGGTGATATGAGTAATCACACATATCATATTTCATTCAGATTGAGTTTTATAATGGCTTTATTGTATTGCGAACTTACGTAATAAAGAGTAATTACATTTTTGCATGGTAGTAAAAGCGCAAACACGGATGAGGTAATTAGAAGATATGTTACTTACCCGTTGGACAAAAGTAACTGCTGTTAAAGTGAAAGTGTTAACTGTTGTTAAAGTAAAACTGTTTAGTGTTTGATGAGTTTGACCCTAACACATACAATTTTATTTATATATAAAGAAGTATAGTGATATTACTGTTTTTCCCCTAGTTTAAATCCATAATACTCCCCCTCAAGCTGGAGAATATGTATATCATATAATTCTAGCTTGTTACATAATAAACCCAAACGAGTCTTACATAAAGTTTTGATAAACATATCAGCAATTTGGACTCTTGTAGAAATATATAGAGTAGCAATTACACCATCTTCTACTTTCTCCCAAGCAATGTGACAATCTAGTTCTATATGCTTGGTTTTCTCATGGAACTCAGGATTGGAGGTAATGCGAATTGCTGCTTGATTATCACAATGCATAGTCATAGGCACCTTTACAACAAATTTTAATTCCTCAAGTAGATACTTAATTCACATAAGCTCACATGATGTGTGTGCCATAGCTCTATACTTAAGTCTTTACACTAGATCTAGCAACAACAATTTGTTTCTTACTTTTTCAAGTAATCAGGTATCCTCTTAGAAAAGTGCAATACCCAATAGTGGATTTTCTATCTGACGATGATCCTGCTCAATCAATATTAGTATAGGCTTCTACCCGTAGGTGACCGTTAGCTTTATACAACACGCCACGACCTGGATGTGCTTTAAGATACCTCACAATCTGAAGGCGAGGATCTTTCATATATTTGCTCAAAACACTAATTGCAAATGATATATCTGAGCGAGTAATTGTGATATGATTAGTTTACCAACCAAATAAGGATATCTTTCAGGATTAGATAATAGCTCTCCCTAATCTTCACACAGTTTGACATTAGGATCCACAGGAGTCTCCACTAGTTTAGATCCTAACAAGCCGGTTTCTTCCAAAATCTTTCCTCTTGCAGATGTATGAGAAAACACAAAGTGATCAAAATGGCAATGTTGCAATCCAAACTATAACACTACTTCACTGAATTTACCAAACCAAGCTTTGAGAGATTGTTTACGGCCACAGTTGGCCTTATGCAACTGGCACACGTTTCCAGACTCCCTTTGGGCAACAAACCAAGGTGGTGGGTCCATATACACCTCTTCTTTAAAATCGCCATTCAAGAAGGAATTTTTAAAGTCTAACTGAAACAGTTAGCAGCCGAGATCAAAATTCTGACAGAAGAAATTTTAGCAATAGGTGAGAATATCTTTGCATAGTTGACACCATATGTCTAGGTATACCCTTTGGCAACCAAGTGAGCCTTTAAAGGCTCAATAGAACCATCTGGCAAGTACTTCACAGTATACACCCAACGAAAGTCAGCGGTAGTTTTCCCATGAGATCTTGAAAGATACAATGAGTGGATAAAAACATAAAAAAAAATGGTAGTGCAATTCAAAAGTTTAGTAAGCATGCTAATTGACAAAAGATTAAAATGATTTTTTTTTTTTTTTAAAAAAAAAAAAAAAAAGCATAAAGCAAGCCAAAAATTACAAAGGAAAACAAAAAGAAAAGAAAGCAAAGAAAAAAAAAGAAAAAAGAAAAAAATTAATTACAAAAGAGGAAAGAACAAAGGAAAGAAGGGAGAGAATCACCAGCTGTGAGTCCCCAAGCCCGAGACTAGTCGAATAGTGAACCACTAAGGAAAGCAAGCAACTGATCTTCGAAACTATCCAAATCCTCAAAAGTCCACTAATTGCATTCCTTCCAAAGAGACCATAATAAGTACAATAGAACTAAATTCCAAATGTTAGACCAGTGCTTTTCCAACCAATTCCACCATCCAAAAAGTAGATTTGGAATTTTTTTGGTAGGACCCACAAAATCCCAAAAGATTTAAAAACAAAACTCCACAATTGATGAGCCTTCTCACAATGAAGTAATAAGTGGTCCACAATGCCCAAACTAGAAACTGTAGTAGCTGAGCCATCTGTCAAAGTAAGATTGGGAAGACTACTAGAGTGCTCAAGGTTAGAGTATAGTCATATGATTAGTTGCACTTGTGTCAATGACCAAAAGGGTTTAGAGTGGCAAGACAAGCAATGGAAGTACCTTGTTGAGCCAAAGTAATTGTAAAACCAAACCAAACCAAACCAAACAGAGTTAGAATGCATAGACAGGAGACGATTGTACTCTTGCTTAGGAATAGAGACTACTCTGGATGTTGGTAGAAGTGACTGTAAAGGCGGTTCCTCAACTTGAATACTAGCTTGGTGAGCCAAGGGTGTACCATACAACTCCCAACAAAAGTCTACTGTATGAATCTCACCATAATAATAAATGCACTTACGAAGGCCACATCCTCTACCACGACCCCCTCCCCCTTGGTCACGACCTCCACGACCTTGACCCCCATAGCCTCAACCTCCATGACCACCTCTATTACTCCCCATAGAAGTGGCAAAGACAAATTTATGTAATGCATCGGTACTAGAGTTAGATAATGTGGCCTATCTAAGTCTACCAAAAACTTAACAAGGGAGGTATTGACTAGCTAAAATTTGTGATTTCACTGGATCCAAAATTTTAGGTATTCTAGAGGAAGTGAGCAACATGCATAGGAATACAATCACATCACATCACAATCATATGAAAAGGGGAATCTCTTTGGTTACCTGAAACAGGGTACCCTAGATTCCTTGGGATGCTCTGATGCCTACTCCTCCCCACCCCCCTCCTTCAACCCACCCTCACCCTTGCCCCCAACTACCACCATCTTTTTTCCCCTTTTTACCACCTTTACACATTCCTCCTCTGTCTCCTCTTCCTTTTTGCTTTCCTCCACTGTATGGGTTTTTCCCATATGCTTATCCCCTTCCTCCAACATTGCCTACTCCATTCCCACCTCCTTAGGGGCCCAACCATGCTTTGCCTAGATAGTCTAACCTTGTACTTGCACCACTAGCCATACCAAATATTCCCACCATAGAAACCTCACAAAATATCTCTCCTACATCTCGATCCTCTGATCATGGGGGCGGTAAGAGGTAAGAGGTTGTTTCGTATTGATGCAAAACCTTTTTCTTTCTCTTTTGATGGGCAGCGGTCTAATTCATATGCCATACATGAGACATTTTGGGATTTAGTTGCGAGGCTTTCAATCCGGCTATGTTTGCTTTCTCGGATTTCATTGAGGTTAATTGCCTTGTTGATTTACCTCTTGAAGGGGCTTTGTTCACTTGGTTTAGAGATTCGGGGACAAATTGTATGTCAACAATTGACAGGACCTTGGCATTGGTGGATTGGGTAGATCATTTTGGGAATGTGTCTCAAAGGGTACTCTCTCGAGTAGTTTTTGATCATTGCCCGCTTTTGGTGGTAGTTGGTAGTGTCAATAAAAGTCGAAATGCCTTTTAAGTTTGAGAATATGTGGTTGAAAGATGAGGATTTTGTGGAGAGAGTTTGGCAATGATGGATTGGGTATTGATTTTTGGGTTCTCTGAGCTTTATTTTGGTTTGTAATTAAAAGCTCTTAAAAATGATTTGAAAAAGTGGAATAAGGAGGAATTTAGGGATTTGGCATTTAGGAAGAAAAGCCTTTTATCTGAATTGTTGGGTTTGGATGCTAGAGAGAACTCGTTGGGTCTTTCGCACGAGGAACAAACTCGTCGTACTCATATTAAAGGTGATATTGCACATTTAGCTTCTTTGAAGGAGATTTCTTGGAGACAAAAGTCTCGGGTATTGTTTGTAAAGGAGGGTGACAATAATATTTGTTTCTTTCACCGTGTAGCAAATTCCCATTGAAGAACTAATCATATTAGAGGTATAGAGGTGGGTGGTGTCCTTTATGAGGATGAGGAAGAGGTGTGTTCTAAGGTGGTTCATTTTTTCAGGGCTTGTACACGGAGTCAGATATATCGCGTCCTACTATGGATGGTTTGGAGTTTGCTAGTATTGAGGAGGATGAGTGGCTTTCTCTTGAGAGGGATTTTTCTAAGGAGGAGGTGGTATAGGTCCTCCAAGAGATGGAAGGTGATAAAGCCCCAGGTCTTGACGGCTTCACTATGACCTTTTTTCATAAATGTTGGAGTGTAGTGGAAAAGGATGTTATGACCTTTGATCATTTTCATAGGAGCTTAGAGTTTGAACGGTCTCTAAATTCTTCTTTCCTATCTTTGATTCCCAAGAAAAATAATGCATTGAATGTTAAAGATTTTCGGCCTATCAGCTTAGTGGGCAGTGTGTATAAGTTGTTATCTAAGGTGTTGGCTAACAGGTTGAGGATGGTGTTGGACAAACTCATTTCAGAGTTGCAAAATTCTTTTGTTGATGGTAGATAGATTTTGGATTTAGTGCTTATTGCTAATGATTGTCTAGATAGTAGACTGAAGCGTCGTACTCTACGGGTGGTGTGTAAGTTAGACATTAGAAAAGCCTATGATCATGTGAATTGAGACACTTTGTTCTATCTATTGGAGAGGATGGGTTTTGGGGTTTGATGGAGGAGATGGTTAAAGGCTTGTGTCACTGCTGTCCACTTCTCAGTTTTGGTTAATGGATCTCCTGCTGGTTTCTTTGGTAACTCTCAAGGTCTAAGACAAGGTGATCTGTTGTCTCGTCTTCTCTTCCTTTTGATCATGGAGGTTTTAAGTCGGATTCTAAAGAAAACTGAGGAAGGTGGTCTCATTCAGGGTTTTCATGTGGGACCTATTAATACTACTGGTATTTGTACTTCCCATCTATAATTTGCTGATAATACCATTCTTTTCTGTGATGCTTCTAGGGAGCAATTGCTTTCCATTAAGCTAGCTTTGACTTGTTTTTAAGTTTTTACTGGTTTGAAGGTGAATGTGGGGAAAAGTGAGATTGTCCTTATTGGGGAGGTCAGTAACATTCAAGCATTGGCTAACATTTTTCAATGCAGAGTGGGCAATTTGCCTATGATTTATTTGGGAATGCCATTGGGTACTTAGTATAAGACAACCATTATCTGGAATTCGATTCTGGAGAGAATGGAGAAGCATCTTTCGGGCTGGAAGTGTCTTTATTTGTCAAAGGGTGGCAGACTCACTTTGTTGAAAAGCACCCTTTCAAGCCGTCTGACTTATTATCTCTCCCTTTTTACTATTCCTAAAGCAGTGGCTATTAGATTAGAATGTATTCAGAGGAATTTTTTGTGGGGTTTCTCAGAGGAGTGCTTCAAATATCCCTTGGTGGCTTGGGAAAAAGTTTGCTTACTGCGTGAGTTGGGTGGTTTAAGAATTCAGAATTTGGTGTCTTTTAATCAAGCTTTATTAGGAAAATGGCTTTGGAGGAATGACCATGAAACTACCCATCTGTGTGGAGCGTTATTGCCATGAAATATGGGGAGGGGAAATGGGGGTGGAGCACTAGAGTTTGTAGTCATGGGTGTGGTTTATGGCGAAACATTAGTGAAGGGTGGGAGAGCTATTCTAAGCACTTGTCTTTTTGTGGTGGGGGATGGTTCTCATATTCTTTTTTGGCATGATAAGTGGATTGAGGGTAATTCTCTTAAAACTCTTTATCCTTAGTTATTTGTGTGTTCAGTCAATAAGGAAGCTTGTATTTCTAATGTGTTAAGTCTTCCGGTGGGTGAAAATGATAGAGTGTGCTACTTAAGATTTTATAGGGAATTCAATGATTGGGAGTTAGCGGCTTCTTTCTTCTTTCTTCGCTTCATCCAATTTCACATTTCTAGGGTTGGTGGTTGTGACAGGCTTTGTTGGTGCCTCAATAGAAGTGGGAAGTGAAAGCTCGAAAATGTGTTGAAAACACAAGAGCAGTTTAGACCCCAAAATTAAAATTACGGCTTGATTGATTTTACACTAACTTAATACTAAGTGCGAAATAGTGTAAACACAAGCGTATAAGCAAGATAAGTACTCTAATCTATATTTAAAGTAACACAACAGTAAAAATGAAATGAACAAGAGTAGGAAAAAGAGATGCAAACACAGATAACACCGAGACGTGTTATCAAAGAGGAAATCGAAGAACTCGACGAAAAACCTTTTTGCTGCTCTCCAAGCGGAAATCAATCCACTAGACAATCAGTTGGGATATAAGGGTGAGCAAGAGACCCTCCAAGCTTAATCTATCCTATGCACCTTAGCCCTCCAAGCTCCTACTTTAACAAGGCTTCTCGGAACTCTGTCTTGTCTAGCTCTCCGGATCCTGCAACAAGCTCCATGTTGCATTTGCAATCCTTGACTTATTTCAATGCTTCCCAACAGCTCCAAAACTCTCTACACTCTGAATAGGTGTGAGTTGTGTTTGAGTACAAATCTCCTCTCAAGGTATGACAATAGGAGAGGGATGGAGAAGTGGCTACAATAATTTCTCGCTAGGATGAGTAGCTCTCTCTCTAAAAGATGAGTGTGTGTTGTAGAAAACCTATCTAGGGTTTTTCTCTCTGAATGGCCTCTCATACATTTGTGGGTAATGAGAGTATGTATAGTATGGGTGAAGGGTAAGAAAGTCACTCTTAAAAATTCTTCATGCAGAATGTTTTGCAACTGTCTCGCGGGAAGGCCTTACCCGCGAGACACTCGCGAAAACGACAGCCTGGCACGACTCTTCAGCTTCCAGTCATGTGCTCCTCACGTGGCTCTGTCGCGGGTTAGCTTCCAGCGAGACACTTGCGAGATCCACTGATTCTTCATTTAAGCTTGAGTCTTCATCAACTTGATACTAAACCCAATACAATAAAATCCCACAGAATACAAGGAACAAAATTAAAGCAATTACAACACTTTTTGTTATGGAATAAAGCTAACATAAAATATAGTAATAAATCATAACTTTACAATCTTCCCCTTTGGCTATTCCGTGACAAAACACCCTATAACAGACTCTAGACTTAAATGTGAGTTTGGGAACAATGACAAAACTCATTCACACCTAAATCTAAAATCTTTGATGCACTTGGAACAAGATACTTGTAACCTGAAGCACTTGCACAATACGCATTAGACCCTTAAGGTAAATCAAGTGATAAAATGACAAGTATAAAGTAACAAGTAAAATGCGATCAAGTAAACATGTTGTAAAACATATGAGCAACTTGATCAAATACAAAAACAGTCATACGAAAATGACCACAATGATCATATAGCAAAGCAAATGATCATCCGAACATGCAACTAATAAAGCACAATAGCATAAGGATGTATGCATGTCCAACACAACCAATGCAAAACACCAAAGTATTTGTATTAAGGATACAAGATCTAACAAGGGCACAAGAATGTTTCAACACATAAACACGATGCAATGAGAGCAACGAAGCATATCAAAGTATCATAAAGCAACGAGAAAACAAGCATAAAGAACATTGTCTTTTCTCCCTTGGTATATGCATCTCTCCTATGGTTTTCTCCTCTTATGAATGTGCACAAGGTAGAATTTCTCTCCCTAAGAGTGTGCACATGAGTCATTAAAAATTAACGATACTCTCCCCTTTTTTGTCATGAATAGACAAATGAATCAAGAGGAAGGAAGGAAGGAAAAGAAGATATGAACAAGGGTAAAAGATGATGGATGAAGGGTGCAAGATGTATGAGAAAATGAAGCTCAAATGCAAAAAAAAAAAAAAAAAATCTTTAAAAAATGCTACAAAGTATAAAGAATATGACATGCCAAGGATGATGAAACATGATATAAACCTAAGCATGACAAAGACACAAGAACATGTTATATGTGCTAAAAGGTCTAAAAAGACTTAACTAGCATGAGTGAATGCAAAAACATGCTAAATGTTCAAGTGTGTGCAGCAAAGGTGCATCTAGTGTGCATTTAGTGTGCATGTGAGATGCATGACTAATGCATGAATAAGCACTCACGGGAAAAAGTGTATAAAATACACAACTAATGATTAAAACATGATAAACATGAATAATTATAGTGATCTCTAAAATTTGGTACTCATCGGGGTCCAAAACAATGAGAAAATGCCATTCGGGCATTTTATTAAACACTTAGAGTACACACACTACACATGTATGTTAAACAAGGCATGAACATATGAAGATCTTGTCTAAATACATGTTATTTTTGCCATAAGGGGCCAACATCCAAAGCAAATCATCATTTAAAACAAAGCCCAATAAAAAAAATTGACAAAAATTAAGTTTTTCAACTCCCATTTGAGAAAATTCCAACTATGAACATAAAACCCCCAAAAACATAATCTAAGGATCAAAATCAATGAAAAGAATTAAAGATTACCTTAGAGATGTTAATGAAATGAAATAGGTCACAAAAACACCTATTTGTGCGAAATAGTTAAAGATTATCCTAATGTTAAAGATTACCCTCACAAAAACTTAATACTAAGTGCAGAATAGTGTAAACACTAGCGTATAAGTAAGACAATTACTCTAATTTATATTTAAAGCAACACAACAGTAAAAATGAAATGAACAAGAGTAGGGAAGAGAGATGCAAACATAGATAACACCGAGACGTGTTATCGAAGAGAAAATCGAAGAACTCGGCGAAAAACCTCTTCGCCGCTCTCCAAGCGAAAATCGATCCACTAGACAATCAGTTGGGATACAAGGGTGAGCAAGAGACCCTTCAAGCCTAATCTACCCTCTGTATCTAAGCCCTCCAAGCTCCTACTCCAACAAGACTTCTCGAAATCCTGTCTTGTCTAGCTCTTCGGATCCTGCAACAAGCTCCATGTTGCATTTGCAATCCTTGACTTCTTCCAATGCTTCTCAACAACTCCGAAATACTCTCTACACTCTGAATATGTGTGGGTTGTGTTTGGGTACAAATCTCTTCTCAAGGTATAACAATGAGAGAGGGATGGAGAAGAGGCTACAATGATTTCTCACTAAGGATGAGTAGCTCTCTCTCTAAAAGATGAGTGTGTGTGTGTTGTAGAAAACCTATCTAGAGTTTTTCTCTCTGAATAGCCTCTTATACATTTCTGAGTAATGAGGATATATATAGTATGGGTGAAGGGTAAGAAAGTCACTCTTAAAAGTCCTTCAGACAGAATGTTTCGTGATTGTCTCCCGAGAAGGCCTTACCCGCGAGATATTCGCGAAAACGACAGCCTGACACAGCTCTTCAGCTTCCAGTCATGTGCTCCTCACGTGGTTTTGTCACGGGTTAGCTTCCTGCGAGACACTTGCGAGATCCACTGATTCTTTATTTAAGCTTGAGTCTTCACTAACTTGATACTAAATCCAATACAATAAAATCCTATAAAATACAAGGAACAAAATTAAAGCAATTACAACACTTTTTGCCATGGAATAAAGCCAACATAAAACATAATTGTAAATCATAACTTTATAGGAAGTTTGACATTCAGTCTTTTTATCATAAGATTCGAGATGTTACTCATTTACTTTCTCTTGGAAGGGCATTTGGAAAGTAAAGGTTCTTAAAAAGGTGGCATTCTTTATGTAGATAGTAGCTTATGGCCAGATTCTAACTTTGAATAACTTTATGCTTTGTGGTTGCCCTTTGGCGAATCGTTGTTGTATGTGCTGTTGCAATGAGGAATCCATGAATCACCTGTTGATTTTTTGTTCCGTAGCTCATTCTATGTGAATGTATATGCTTAAGTTGTTTGGGATTGATTAGGTTATGCCAGGTTCAATTGCAGACTTATTATTTTGTTGGTATCATTGGCTTGGGAAATATAATTCCGATTAGGGGTGTTCACCAAACCATATAAACCTCACAAACTGCAAAAACCGCTTGCAAAATGGTATAACCGCAATGCACCACAAGTAACAGTGCACCCCACCGCATGGTGCAGTGCAATCTGTGGTATTATAATAAGAAAACTGCAAAAACCGCACTGCACCGCACATCACTCCCTCTGTATATTAATATGTTTATTTTTTTTAATATTAAATATATTATTAATAGTTTAATAACCCTAGTTTTTAAAAAAAAAAAAAGTTTAACAACCTTAGCAAGTATTGATTAGGAAAGCCAACCCAAAATAAAGAAAAACTAGTTCAATAATTTAAAACTTTACCCAAAACAAAGGGAAAAATTAGTCTTGGACTGGAGTCCAAAATTTGAAAAATATACCGGTTTCAAACCATTCAAACTGTATCTTATACACCGCACTGCACATGTGACCTCAAGAATGAGGTGCGGTACGATTATGATTTTGGCTAAACTCTAAACTGCACCAAACCTTACTGCATCGCACATCTGATTGCAAAAATGAGATGTGCGGTTATGGTTTTGGCTAAATCGCACTGCAAAGTACGGTGCTAAAAATGGCCGAAAACTGCACCGTGAATACCCCTAATTTCAATATTTGGAATTTAGTTCCAGACTGTTTAATGTGGACTATTTGGACTACATGTAATCAGTGTTCTTTTGAAGATATTGAGAAATCTCTGGCTCAATTTGGTAGAATTTTCAAATATAAATGCAATATTATTGAAGCCCATTCCATTTGAACAAGTAGCTTAACTGAAAAAAACACCTTTTAATTTATTTTTACATGGACTTTTGAAGAGAAATTTCATGTACTTGTTATTATTAAATATTGTTTTTCTCCATATATATGTATATAGATACACACACATATATATTTAAATTTATACATATATATTTAAATTTATATATATATATATATATATAAATTTAACAAAGATAGGTAAAATTGTTACTTTGTACGGTTGATGGAGGAAAAATGGTGAAAAGGAAAGATGTTTTAGAAAGGTAAGTTGCTTAGAGAAAAGAAAGAATGAACTAGCTCTCAAGAGACACACTCTTGGAATAATACCTCATAGGTAGATTTCTTGGATTCAAATTCAGCTAGTTACAATGAGAGTAGCCTTGCTTATTTATAGTTACATAAGCAAGATGCTGAGTTGGTTACAAGAATCCACCATGTTGCTGCCATGTGATTGACCAAAGCCTAACTAACTTCTCGAACTAACTAATAGGCTATTGTACTTATCACTAACAACCTATTAGCTAACTAATTTTTTGTTACAAGTGATAGAGGCTACTAACAGCAAAAGGAAATTACTTATTATACAATAGAAGCTAATAACATATAGATTTAAAAATGAACTGCATCAAGATTGTCCCTCTTTGGAACACACTCGTCCTCAAGTGTGGCTTGTTGTAAGTTGATTTGGTTCTTGATAGGGCAGCAAGTGATGTACATTGAACTATTAGAAATGCGTAGATGATCAGGTAGCTTGACTTGGTAGGCATTGTCATTGATCTTATGCAGTATAGGACAAGGACCAATCTTCTTTTGCTGCAACTTTGTATAAGGTCCAGCAGGGTTCCTCTCCTAGGTCAGGATTACCCATACTAGGTCACCTTCCTTGAAAATCACTTGCCTTTTCTTCTTGTCAGCTTGTGCCTTGTACTTAGCATTCCTGGCCTCTATTTTCTTCTTAATATCTGCATATTGCTGTTGTATGACGTCAGCTAATTCAGTGGCTTTCAGATGCTCCTTCATGGGTAATGGTAAGCTTGACAAGTCAAGAACACTGGCTGATTGCATCCCATAAACAATCTCAAAGGGAGAGTGTTGAGTTGTTTTATTGGTAGATGAGTTGTAGGCAAACTCTGCTATATGCTATAGGTAAAACATTCTCCCATTCCTTAGGTTTGTCCCTTATAAAACACCTTAGGAGGTTGCCGAAGCTCCTATTGACAACCTTAGTCTGTCCATCCGTTTGAGGATGGAAACTGATGCTGTACTGTAAGTCAGTACCAATTTTCCTCCATAAAGTCCTCCAAAAATGGGCAAGAAACTTGGCTTCCCTATCAGACAGTGCTGGTTGGAACTCCATGTAACTTATAAATCTCCCTGAAAAATAAACCAGCAATATTGGAGGCATCATTAGTCTTTTTGCAAGCCACAAAATGGGCCATCTTGGAGAATCTGTCCACTATCACTAGAGTATAGTTTGATCTTCTAGTAGTAGGGGGTAATCCAAGGACAAAGTCCATGCTAATGTTGGTCCAAGACTTGTTAGGCACTGGAAGGGGCAGATACAATCTAGCATTGGTGGCTGTCCCTTTGCTTTGCTGACATATCATGCATCTTTTAACTAGTCTTCCCACATCCTTAAGCATGCCTGGTCAATAGAATTGTTGTTGTAGGAGCTGCAGTGTCTTCTCTTTGCCAAAATGGCCTTGGTTATGCACTTCAAGCAGAATCTTGTGCCTGAGAGAGCATTTTGGAATACAAAGGAGCAGGCCTTTGAACAAGTAGCCATCTTGCAGGTTGAATCCAGGACAGGTAGTTCTGTTGCCTTGTTGCAAATTCTGCACAATCTGAAACAACTTGGAATCTTCTTTATAATGCTCCCTAAATGCCTTAAAGCCCTCAAATTTGTTGGGCATCTGCACTAGTAAGGAGATCTCCTGCTAAGACCATCTACCACTCTATTAAGGACTCCAACTTTGTGCCTTTAGTTGAAGTTGAACTGTTGTAAGTAGACAGCCCATTTGGCATGCCGTTTGTTGACCTCATGGTCAGTTGGAGTATAAATTCTTTGTAAGCCAAATGGTACTCCCAATGTTTTATTGCTTGTACTATGGCATAGAATTCCATATCATTGGTGCAGTAGTTGAGCTTGGTTGAATTGAGTTTTTCACTGAAATAGGCCACTGGTTTGCCCTCTTGATTGAGAACACCTCCTGTGCCAACTCCAGAAGCATCACAATCCAATTCAAAGATCTTTTCAAAGTCAGGAGCTTGCAATATTGGTGCTACAGTAAGGGCAGCTTTCAAGGACTCAAAACTCTGCTGCTTAGCCTCATCCCATGCAATAGTAGACAGGTTGAGATAGTCAGTGAGTGGTGCTGCAATTGTGCTAAACCCTTTAATAAATCTCTTGTAAAATGTTGCTAACCCATGGAAGCTTCTTACTTCAGCCACAAATCTTGGAACAGGCCAATCTAGAATGGCCTTAACCTTCCCCTCAACCATTGCAATTCCCTTATCAGTCACCACATACCCAAGAAAGACCTACCTTACTACAAAAGTACATTTGCTGGTATTTGCATAGAACTTATCCCTTCTTAGTAACTCAAAAACAGATAGCAAATGATTCACATGATCATTCAAAGTCTTGCTATATACTAATATATCATCAAAGTAAACTACAGCACATACACCAAGCAAAGGTTGCAACATTTGAGTCATTACCCTCATGAAAGTAGCGGGTGCATTAGTAAGACCAAAGGGCATGACAAACCACTCATATAGCCCACTATGGGTCTTAAAGGCAGTCTTCCACTCATCCCCTGGCTTAATTCGAATTTGATGAGAGCCACTTCTAAGATATTTCTTTTTAGAACCAGCTAGACAGTCAAGCATATCACCTAGCCTAGGTATAGGAAACCAATATTTGATTGTGATTTTGTTAATGGCTCTACTGTCAACACACATTCTCCAACTACCATCCTTCTTGGGGGTTAAGAGGGTTGGTACAACATATGGACTAATACTTGGCCTAATATATCCCTTGTTCTATAGTTCTTGCACTTGCCTATCAAGTTCATCCTTTTCCATTGGTGTCATCCTATAGGCAGCCCTATTAGGTAATGCAGAACCTAGAATGAAATCAATGGCATGCTGTATGTCTCTCATAGGAGGCAATTCAGTAGGTAATTCATTAGGGAAGACATCGTCAAATGACTTGATCAACTCTTTTATAGATTGAGGCACTATCATAGCATCTAACTCTAATGCAGTCAATAACATGTAAACCACATTAGTTGCTAGAGTTTTTTGTGCAAATTTCTTGACAATAAGCAAAGAATTTAGCTGTGCAGTAGTAGGATTTTTAAGAATCAACTTTTCTTTCATGGGCAGTAGGATGTAATGCTGTCTATCCTTGTATAGGTTGTAGGTGTTCTTCCTTCCATCATGGTTGGTGTGCTTATCATATTGCCAAGGCCTTCCCAACAACAAATGACATGCATCCATCTTCACTACATCACAAAAAACTGAATCTTGGAACTTCTTCCTGATTGAAAAGGAGACCATGCATATCTTGGAAACTCTTATATCATTGCCTGTCTTAAGCCATGTCAATTTGTAGGGGTGAGGATGATCTTCAGTCTTTAAGCCAAGTTATTAAACAACTTCTTCAGAAAACACATTTTCACAGCTTTCTCCATCAATAAATAGGCTGCAAATCCTGCCACCAATATTACAAGTGGTGTGAAAAATGTTGCTCCTCAACCAATCCTCCTGCTCCTCATGTTTTGGTGCTAACAAGGTCTTTTTCATTACCAAAGGCAAGCCTTCTTCCTCATCTGATTCACCTATAACAATTTCTTCTTCATACATTGGAAATTCTTCATCTTCCTAGTCTTCACAACCTTCAATCATCAAAGCTTTACCCTTGCCTTGAGCTTTAACTCCCCCTTTCTTGCAATCTGTGGCCTTGTGCCCAACTTCTCCACACTTGTAGCACTTAAATGTAAAACTTTGTGCTACTTTAGGGATTGGTTTGCCTGCACTAGAAGTTTAAGGCAGACCTACACAGTCAATCTTGAAAGGTTGTGCACTGTTACTAGTTGGCCTTCCTTGAGCATTGACTTGGGTACTTTTGCTATCACCATAAGCTTGAAACTGCATAAAAGCTCTTCTTGCAAGTTGCTTCTCAAACATCAAGGCTCTATTGTAAGCTTCAAATACAGTCCACAGTTGGTGTAATGATAAGGGATCTTGAATTGGTGGTTTAAGACCACTCAAGAACCTTGCAACTATCTGCTCTTCACTCTTATTCAGGTCTACTCAAGCTACCAGTTGATAAAATGCCTCTATATACTCTTCTGCACTGCTATGTTGCTTCAAATTATGTAGTTGTTTGTGCAAGGACTGAATATAATTGAAAGGAAGAAACTGGTTTCTCATTTTCTGCTTCATCTTGCACCAATCTTGGATCTTTCTTTTACCCCTCCTAACTCTTTGAACTTGGAGCTGTTCCCACCAGGCTGAAGCTCTCCCTTTCAGCTTGATAAAGATCAATTTCACCTTCTTGGAATTTGGTACCTCATGGAAATCAAAGATTCTTTCCACTTGGTTATGCCAATCCATGAATTCTTCATGATTCAAGCTACCATAGAACTTAGGTAACTCAATCTTGAAGTTTGATTCCCATTTTGGTTTTCCCCTTGGAGGATCAAGCACTTCCTGTGGAACACCTCCTCTAGGCTAACCAATTGGGTTACTAAAGTTGCTGTGACTGTCAGTTTCAGCATCTTCAGCAAGTTCATCATCATTTCTAGGATGATAACGCTGGATTCTTCTCACTTCCTCAGTCAAGGCAGCAAGCTGCCCCCGTAGCAGCTCCACAGTTTGCTTCAATGTCACCTGGGGTTCTCCTTGGTGTGGTTGCGGCTGCTGCTTGGGATGAACCTGCACCTCAGGTTCATGTGCTGCAAAAGCTTTCTTGTTCCTTCTATTGTAAACCATTGGTGTCATCTTCACAAATTCTTAGGCTCGCTAGTAAAGGATATGAAAATGAAATCAAGATAGGATCTTGATGACAGAAAATGAAGGAACAAATTGCAAACGAAGTTGAATCCTAAGGATCTCAAGCTCTGATACCAAATTATGATGGAGGAAAAATGGTGAAAATGAAAGATGTTTTAGAAAGCTAAGTTGCTTAGAGAAATAAAGAATGAACTAGCTCTTCAAGAGACACAATCTTAGAATAATACCTCATAGGTAGATTTCTTGGATTCAAATTAAAACTAGTTACAATGAGGGCAGTATTGCTTATTAATAGTTACATAAGCAAGATGCTGAGTTAGTTACAAGAATCCACCATGTGGCTACCATGTGATTGACCAAAGCCTAACTAACTTCTCTAATTAACTAATAGGCTATTGCACTTATCACTAACAACCTATCAGCTAACTAACTTTCTGTTACAAGTGATAAAGGCTATTAAAAGTAAAAGGAAATTACTTATTATAAAACAGAAGCTAGTAACAGATAGATTTAAAAATGAACTACATCAATGGTCCTGTATAATTTCCTCTCCTTTTTACTTTGCAATCAAACAAGAACTTACTTCCATTTATTTGTTAAAACATCTGTTCAAAAGAAAAGGATTACTCCCCTCTTTCCATGCTCCCTCCAAACTTCAAGCGGTAGTGTAAATGATGACTAGGATAGTTAATTTTTCACGATTGCCTTGTTGATTAACAAAAGACTTGCAAGAGAGGATATTAGCCGACTAAAGTGATGATTTATTCCAATACTTGCATGCAGGTGAAATTCAGGGGGCCTATCAAATTAAAGTCACTACCAGTGCTTTGGCATTGTTGCTTTCCACAAGGCACGCTGAATTGACAAAAACCAACGTCCAAGGTCATCTAGTTAAGGTCTGCATATAATCTTAGATGCATTTTCTTTTTGATGTGCATCTACTTAAGATTATATATATATATATATATTTATTTAGTTTAATTTTTTGGTTGGTAAAAGTTTGCTGCAGGGATAACCACCCGCTCAAAAGCCAAATTAGCTCCAGATCAGTGGACAATGGTGTCGCTTCCTGCAAAGGTATTTCAACATTGCATTTTATCACTTTTAAAATAGGGTAAATTACATATTTGGTCCTTAACCTTTAGGCTGTGTATTAATTTGGTCCCTAACATTTTAACTATATCAATTTGGTCTCTAACCTTATGGTATGGTATCAAAATGGTCCTTGCTGTTAAGTGTTGGATGGAAAATGCTGTCATGGCTAATAGTGATATTAAAATATTGTTTTTGTGCCACCTAAATTGCCACATGGGCTGCCACGTGGATTTTAAAAAACATTATAACCAAAAAAAGCAAAAGCTTTATAAAAATTAAAATCACAAACATATTTAGGATTTAAAATTTTAATAGATGAAAATTCTTCAGATTTAATCTTATCTTTGGAGTTTATGGAACTCTTTGGTTGGATTTTCTTTGCAGCTTCCTGATAAAGTTCTTTTGATTTAATTTGCCTATCATCTCCACAGCTAATGGAAGACCCAAAACAGCCATTAATCCCACCTAAAGGCTTCATGAGTTCTCAGAATAAAACAAAAGCAAATCTGAATGTAACGTGTAATGAAACTCATCTAACATATAGTCTATCTCTTCTAGAGTTAAGCCGCTGTATTAGTCCTGAGTTGAAACTTTCCACAAACACCTTATGTGTGCCCACGAATAATCATCATTTCTCAAACATCTCTGCTAAAAATCATATCTTGAAGTACACAACAGCACTTCACACACTCATAAATAATCAGCCTGGTCATCTATTTGTTTGCATTTGGAGGCAATAGCTTCTTCATTACTGTCTCAATCATAATACCCACAGAAGAGTTCTTCAAAGCAATACCTTGTCCATTACTGCACCGCCATTAATTTCTTTTGTTGAACTCTTGCAGCAGAATTACCCAATGAGACAATGATGGTCTCTTGCCACATCACCCTTTGAGAAAAATCTGGAACATCCAGATCCAAGGAACTCTGACAATCCCCATGTCCTCCACCGTCTGATCTCTCTCCCTCATTTCCTTTCTCTTTCTCTTCCTCTCCGCATTCTCCTGGGGCAGGGACTTTTACATTGTGTTTTGTTGTCCAATTTAATTTTTCAGATCTACCAGTTTTAAATTTGGGTTTCTTTGGTCCAATAATTTGAATTTTATTTGTGTGTATTTGTGATTTATTTTTGCTTATTAATACATTTGATTAGCTCAAATAAATTCAATTTGGATGATTTAAAAAAAAAAAAAAAATTAAGGCCACATGCAACTTAAATGACATAAAAAATAATATTTTAAAATCACTGTTAGCCATATCAGCATTTTCCATCTATCACTTAACAGCAAAGACCATTTCATTTTGTTTTAGTCCATCAAGATCACTAGTGCACAATTGTGCTCTTGAGAAGCTTGATATACTGTGCATTATACATGAAACTTGTTGATTATTTTTTTCTGCTTTTTAATAAACCATAGTATGAAGAAAGCTGAAAGCCTGTTCTTTGAAACATTTTTTTTTTTTTTAAATTGGAAATTTTATGTTTGAATTGAAACAAATTGAATTACTTGGGTGGTGCAGATACTGGCACTGTTGGCCGATGCTTTAATTGAAATCCGAGAACAAGATTTGGCTGATGATGATGATGATGTAGGTAGTTTATGATTTACCGTCCAGTCCAGATCACCCATTTGTAATCAGATCTTTAAGCTTTGAATGAATTGTGTATCAGGATAGTGACTGGGAAGAAATTCAAGCTGGGGATGCAGAGATGGATAAAGATTTGCTTCATTCACTTTCTGCTACATCATCAGGCAGACCCACATATGAACATCTTGAAGCAATGGAAAAAGTATTTAACAAGGTTTGAAAGGAACATGACAATTTTCCTGTCTACCAATTTATGAGTACACTTTTTCTTTTTCTCTTTCTTTGCAATACCTCTTCCTTATTTCTGGTTAAACCTGCTTGAGCATTTCAAGGATCATGAAGATGACTATGAAGCCGACCAACTATGTGCTGCCGATCCACTTAATCAGGTGTTGTCTGGATGCCAAATTTTTGTATTTCCAAGAATGGCCGTGGTCAAGAATTTTTTATATTGTTAACTAAACATGATTGCACCTGACAGATTAATCTGGCTCGCTATCTTCGAGATTTCTTAATGAATTTTTGCCAGAGCAACAGACCACTGTTTGAGAATCTTTGCCAGGTACTTTAAATTCAATCAAGCAGTTGAAAGCTTCTATCAATATGAAGTTCATTTCCTCTCTTTATTGTGCATATGATTAACTTAAAATATGTGATGTTTTGTTTTACTTTTGTTACCAGAGTTTGACGGAGTCTGAGCAGGATGCTATCCAGATGGTACTAAATCACTAACAACTTGTATTTGGTTTGTCGAGAATGAATTTTGAGTGCTGTTCCATCCATTGTTGACTGAAAAGGAAATTTTCATCTCTCTAGAGCAGTGAGATGCAAGCCAAAAGCTGAGTTTGTAAAGCGGAGGGTTTTATTATTATTGTTTTATATATATATATATATATATATATTGTTAACAGTTAAGACATCAAGCTTTGATGTAATGGCAAGTGTCTTATACCAAAAGCGATAGGTGATAGGTTTGAGTATGAGAATCAGCCTCTTAAGCTGCCTGTTATGACTTTACCTAGACCCTGTAAAAGTAAGAGTTTTGTGCACTAGGTATGACCATTTTAACGGTTAGAAGCATTGAGACTAGAAATTTTGGATTTATGTTTGATTATTGAATGCTCTGATTGACCAATTTGCTTTCTAGCGTGTAATAAATACTCTTATTAAAATTTTGTTGTAATTTATTAAAAACGTTGATACAAACAAGATGAAAGAAAATAGTTCATATATTCATTGCATAGAAACCTTCCTGCTGAGCTTCATCAACCCATGCTATAGAGTAGTGTGGTCATGGAGGTAGAGGTATAGATCTTTTGGTTTTACCTTAAGTAGGATGTGCTCATGCCTACGCTTGTGTATGCATCATTCGGCTGTCTAGGGTATCTTGCCAGGCGGGTGACTGCTCTGCGTTGGAGAAAAATTCTTTATTGGTAACAGATTGTATCTATATATTATTATTCATTATTTGCTTTTTTTTTTTTTCCTTCTTATATATATATATATATATATATAACTATTATTGTGATACAAAAATCACTTCATGATTTCAAATTGGGGTCAGGAATCACAGGTTTCAACTTTCAAGTACAATTTGTGAAGTAGAGAAGATTTGGGCTATTGAGCCAATTCTGTGAAGTGAAGAAGAATAGTTGGGGTTTTAGCGCCCATTTCATGAAGTGAAAATTTGGGCTTTAAAAATTGCCTTAAAAAACACATGGGTTTGTTGTCCTGTTCTGCATATGACACATCACTCATACACATACTAACTCTCTTTCGGGTCAAATCATTATTATTATTTTTTCATGTCAAACTTCTAAAAAATTAAAAAAGTTATAGGTCAAACTATATAATTTTTTTTAAGATAATGATTTTCTCCAATGCAAAGTAAATGAAACCTAACCTAACCGGATTGATATAGGTTTCTAAGATAGAAACGGTACAAATTTTGAGTTTGAGTTTAAGTTGAACTTGTTAGAGAGATAGAATTTCACTCCTTGTTAAGTTTGGACTAAACAAAAATAATTTTATTTAAATAAAATGATATTTTTATTTAAATATTGTGTTGACGTGGAAAATTATGAGAGCTTCAGAGGTTTTGGTTATATATATATATATATATATATGTAGACTAGTATTATTCCTGTGCGTTGCACGGTTTTGGCTATAAACTTTTATAATAACTAGATGATGTCTCGTGCAATGCGCAGATACTTTATAATTTCATCTTGTGGTATAATATTTACATAATTAGCTTCAATTATATTATAAATTTAAAAACCATAAAATTAAAAGAAACATAAATTACTAACATAATAAGAATATGTGTGTTGCGTGATTGAATTCACAATTATTTAATTATTTCGGTTAAGTTACTTGCACAATTATTATTTTCACATCCTTTGAAAGAGAGCAAGCATATAATTGATTTGGTTTGTGAGTATTAATCTAGCTCCTATCTAGAATGAATGGTTCGAGAAATAGATAACGAAACTAAATATTTCATTAACATAGGGCAAAAATTCCCTTAAATTGCCAAATCATTATGAAGTACGTTCCTGCAAGTAATTCTTGAAACTTTTTAGCTAGCTACAACAAAGATAATAATTCTCTAGGAACTACATGGTATTGATTTTTTTAATAAATATACCCGCCAATGCTAGTAAGAGCAGTAAATTCCTATATGTAAACCACCAAATTATGCCCAACACATAATATCCCAATCATTATATCACTAAGGAATAAAGTCCAGAAGGAAGATAATTTTCTTTAACCAAACCATCTTTATAAAGAAAATGAAAGGGGTGATATCTCACCATTGTTCAACTTTTAATAAAAGTGTAAGGATTCATTTATAATGAGTTTTCATCATCCTTGAAGCTTCTAATATACATTATCTATGGCCAAATGCACTAAGAAATACATCCTTTGGCACCAAGACCAAGTGTTCTACTTGGAACTCTCATTATGTATTTCTCAAGAATTTACTGAATACATACCGAGACCTAATGCCCTAAAAATGTCCTACACATAAGGGACATTTTTGCCACCATGAATTTTCAATCCTATTGTTGCAAATATGTCATTAGTTATTGAAGAATTGCCTTTTTGTAATCAAACACCATAGTTAAGGACTAAAAGAAATTTTTAAAAATGAAACTATGAATTTTCATTCATAGATCAACTTTATTAAAATCATGATCCAAGTTGGAGAACTAATAAATTCGAAAAAATTTCATATAGTCAAGAGAAGTAGCGTTAGTGACAAAATTTGATAGTAATTTTTTCAACCATATTCAAAGAATGTCATATGCTAAGTTGCAGTTTCTAATTTGAACTAATTCAAAGTCTAGAACTAAAATAATTATAAATTTGTTTTTAAAGAATCAGTAGTTGCACTAAGTTTTTAGGCTACTTGACTAAACTTAAGAGGGGAAAAAAAAAAAAAAGGACCTAGTAACCTTCAGTGAATAGGCATGCCAACCCTCCCATCTTGAGCAACAGTTGATGCACAACTGAGATAGATGCAACTGCAAACAATACAATTATTGGAAAATTTTTGAGTATTTGGGAACCATGATCCAACCAAATTATAAAAAAAAAAAAAAAAAAAAATCAAAGATTGGAAGGATAAGAACTAATATTAACAATTTTCAAGTTTATGGAATCTTTATAGAGCCTAAGTATTAACAACCGAATCGATAATATGTATCTGGCAAGCTCTAATATACCTAGAACAGATCCATCAAATATATATATACACACATACCTAGAACAGAAAATTATTAAAATTTCTAAGGCAACCATAAAACACATGAAAATTTTGAGTAGGGAAGTCATGGAGTGGAATACATACATCATGTATAACAAAGTTAATTTTGGACTTTGCAAATGTTAAGCTCTGGATGGGAAAGTTACTTGTATCTACACAGAAAATCTTGCGGCTTCTTCAACATCCAGAAAAAGTCATGAACACATATACATCTGCACATGTTGTATTGCACACACTACCTTAGAGTCTTAAACTTCTAGTTATGTCCCTACACTTATTTTGCGTGGCTAATGTTACCTGGACCCAAGATCACTGCCAATTACTTGGAGCCTTGGATGACTACCCGCACCAAAAGAAACTCAACTCAAGACTTTACATTCTTCTTAATACTTTCAAGTATTTGTTCCTCAGTTTTTATATGTCATGAGCAGATTTTGTGTTTGGCTTCAATCCAAAATCTGTGGGATCCATTTGTATCTATAGAAATTTGGATATTGATGGATATGGATTAACAAATTAACAGGATTTAACTACAACATGCAAAAAGAAAAATTATAAAATAAAAAACCCAAATGTAGGTTCTTATTTTACCTTGACAGGCCGACCGTTTTGCTTGAGGTTGATCTTCCAGGTCGGTCCTATATTCCTGGAATCATCATTAAAAATGTTAAAAAGACCACATAGAAACCCAAAGTTCAAATTCCATTTAATTTTGGCAAGAAATTTTTCAAAAAAAATCTTTGAAGTGCTACTTTCTATGGAAACACAAGGGACATTTTCTTTTTAAGAGAAACAGAGTTAAAGAGATTTATGGACCTGGTGAAAACAATGCCAAGCACAGAGAACATCTCGGTCATTTATTTGAGGCCCTTTGAAGTTATTGCTTTGAAATTGAGATTGAAACGGAAATGTGAAAGGTCGGAACTCAGGATAGCAAGAGGTAGAAAGTGATGAGTTGGTGTTATTGAGGAGAATGTTTGGCTTTTGTAATAGACATGAAGATGAGAGGGTTGTGTTACTTATAAGTGAACTTCAAAGTCACTACGTTAATTGTACCTGGCGTTAATTGTAGTTATTGCATATTACTAATTAGAGTTCGGCTGGGTTAAAAATGGGCTTGGGCTTGCCATGAACTTTGATTTTAGACAAAACTCTTTGATAATTTTATATGGCAGCACATGTTTTTGCAAAACTACCTATTAAAGTGTCACATGGCAGAACCTCATGCACTCACACATGAGGTCTCTACTTTTATATATATAATAATATATATATTGATTTTATTGAGAAAGAATAAATTAATAATCACTTGAGTCTAGATCATATAAATTGTATATAAAGTATTGTTATTAAAGGTCTCAAGCAATCACACAACATATTTATATAAGGGAAAAAAAATATTCTCTTCTAACTTATTGATTGTCTTATAAGACATTTGTAGTTACATCTAAATTGTGTGCATAGCCTATATGATATTTTTTTCAAACATTTATTTAGACTTCGTTTTGATACACTAATGGCCTCTTTTATCTAAACGGGATCTCCTTAAAGATTAGTGGAGAGTTGTGAAAATTTAAAATTAAAGGAGTCCTAAGGAAGAAAAAGGATATAGCCAATTGTTAAAAAAAATTATTAGTTCAAGGAAAAATGCAAGATCATATTGAGGTGTGGATTCTTTTCTTGATGTAGATTTAATATTACTTGGTTATAGCAATCTTGTGAAAGAATGTGTTGTTGATATTCATAACATGCTGTGTATTAGATTTTTTTTTTCAAATGTCTTGTAGGTGNATAACTATTATTGTGATACAAAAATCATGATCCTTATTATTACTAGTCGCTAGCTTGTCCTATGCACGGGAATCTACCTATTTGTGAGGTAGACTAAAATAATTTTATAAAATCTTAAATTAAGAAACTATAGCATTGTATAATTTACTCTTACATAACTTCAATTTGTGTTACGATTTGTTAAACAATTTTAGATACTGCAAAAAAATAACTCAAAAATTTAGATATTAAAACTTCTGGAAGATTAAAAAATATTAAAGAATTAGATAATTCACTGTTTAGAAATTATTGAAATAAAACAAAATATATATGATTAAACAATAGAAAAATATAAAAGAAAGATGAGTTATATTTAAAAGAATAATTTCAATTATTGCAAGTTTTTTTATCTTGTAAAAAATGATTAAAGTGAGTTTGGTGGTTCATGTACAAAAATTATTTTTTAAAAAATACATGAAAAATTATAATATATATATATATATATATTAACAAAGTAGATGAGAAGAAAATAACATAAGAAGAGTTCATATCTCTACCTGGCTTTAAAAAATATATATTAGGGTTTGCATTGCTTTTACAATGTTCATGATTAATCTTGCAAATTTAGAGATAAATTATCAATGTTTGAGTTTGAGCTTAAGTTGAACTTGTTCTAGAGATAAGAGTTTCATTCCTTATTAAGTTTGGATTAAACAAAAATAATTTTGTTTAAAAGTGATGATGAGTTTGAGTTTAAATTGGATTTGTTAGAGAAATAAAGTTTCATTTCTTGTTAAGTTGGAGTAAATAAAAATAATTTTATTTAAATAAAATGATAATTTTATTTAAATATTGTGCTAATGTGGAAAATTGTGTGAGTTTTAGAGGTTTCGGTTTTATATAAATACTGGTCGTTAACTCGTGCTATATAAGAGTACCTATCTATTTGTGAGGTAGACAAATAATTTTATTAAAAATTAAAGAAATTACGCAATTGCATGATTTTCTCTTGTATGACTTTAATTTGTGTTACAATTTAATGAAGAAGCCATTGCATGATATTTGCCCAATAATCTTCATGATTTCAAATTGGGTCAGGAATCACAGGTTTCAACTTTCAAGTACAATTTGTGAAGTAGAGAAGATTTGGGCTATTGAGCCAATTCTGTGAAGTGAAGAAGAATAGTTGGGGTTTTAGCGCCCATTTCATGAAGTGAAAATTTGGGCTTTAAAAATTGCCTTAAAAAACACATGGGTTTGTTGTCCTGTTCTGCATATGACACATCACTCATACACATACTAACTCTCTTTCGGGTCAAATCATTATTATTATTTTTTCATGTCAAACTTCTAAAAAATTAAAAAAGTTATAGGTCAAACTATATAATTTTTTTTAAGATAATGATTTTCTCCAATGCAAAGTAAATGAAACCTAACCTAACCGGATTGATATAGGTTTCTAAGATAGAAACGGTACAAATTTTGAGTTTGAGTTTAAGTTGAACTTGTTAGAGAGATAGAATTTCACTCCTTGTTAAGTTTGGACTAAACAAAAATAATTTTATTTAAATAAAATGATATTTTTATTTAAATATTGTGTTGACGTGGAAAATTATGAGAGCTTCAGAGGTTTTGGTTATATATATATATATATATATATGTAGACTAGTATTATTCCTGTGCGTTGCACGGTTTTGGCTATAAACTTTTATAATAACTAGATGATGTCTCGTGCAATGCGCTATATATAGGTATGAATATTGACATATGTAAAAACAAAAAAAAAAAAAAAAAAAAATAATAATAATTACAGTGAAGTTTTACATGCTTATAATGTTAGACAATCACTTCTACACACATATAATATTAACAAAAATAAAAATGGGAAATTGTAACATAAAAATTTTACTATTCAAGAAAATTAATATAATCTAATAACGCACATATAAACATAACACAAATACAACCCATAAATAAATATGAAATCCTATATAATGGATTTAAAATTTCCTTTATAGAGTAATACCCACTTGTAATAGTGTGGATGGTATGTTTGATAGAGCATTCTACTATGGATTTCACAAATGTCGAATTGCCTAAGTTATAAGAATAAAAAAACTAAAAGAGAGTTAGATTTCTAATCAGCATATAGAAATTATAAAAGGAGGAGAATTATTGATAATGGAGGATAGAAAAAAAATTGGTTAGAACAATAAGTAGTGTTTCTATATAAAAAAAATAAAAAATAAAAATAAAAAATACAAAAAAGAAGCCATAAAAAGAAGAAGAAGTTGTGCATATGAATATATAAAAAGAAAAAGAAAAAGGGTATATATAGATAATTTTCAATTGTGAGGAAGTTATGCATGTTTTGTTATTTTATCCAAATAATCAAAGAAGTTGATATGAACAAAATGTAGGTGGCATATTTTGTTAAAACATTTATTGTTATTTTATCTAAAGAAATTGATAAAAACAAATATACCATTGTTTTTATCTAAAAAAAGAAAAAATAAAAAGAAAACTCAAGCCTAGGTTGATAGTTTGATACGCAATAGACTAATTCTTTCTTATTTGCTTCTTCTTTGTCTTTTGTTTTTTGTTTTTTGTTTTTGTTTTTTATTTATTTATTTATTTATTTATCTTATTGCTTTTATGTTTTGTGATACACAATGTATATTTGTTCTTATCTAAAAATAATAAAAAGAAAAAGAAAACTCAAATGTAGGTTGATAGTTGGATATGCAATAGACTAATTCTATCTTATTTACTTCTTTTTTGTTTTTTTAATTAATAGTTTTTAATAAAGGATTAGGTGAAGAATTTGGATTGTAATCAAATTAAGATTTTTATTAACTTAGAAATTATAGGGAAAGAAAAATTGTATCTATTTTTTCTTAAAATCTATAAAAATTTCTGCAATTTGGTGAATCCACTTGGCATAACCACGGTTTCTAAGCCCAACTTTTATTATATAGTATACTAGTCACCAACCTGTGCGATGCATGAGAAAGTTCTTAGAAATACTAAAATTTTCCAATTAAAGAGAGGTAAATTCAATGAGAAAATGAATGTCACTATTAATGTTTTTGGAGGGTTGAGAGAAATTTAGTTAAGATAAATGGACCATTTTGCTATGGATATTAAGGAATAAGTCACTTCTTCATAAGACTTTTGCTTAAATTATCATACTAAATATGAGAAAATAGGTGCAAGCATATTGTTGTTGACTCTACACTGTATCCTAAAGAGTTTCTCTTGGATTGCTTCGTTCTTCTCTCTGGCTTTATAGCTAAAGCTCCCCCATCATAACGTTCCTACTGTGTAAAACTTTGTAGAAAAAAGCAGAATCACTCCACCTTTGTTTATCTCTCAATAATTAAGATAGATAGCTAAATTACACATTTTCAGAATTTTCATTTTCTACTTTTGCAGCCCCTATAAAAAGTTGTCCTGATTTTATCAAAGGCTTGCCAGCCATTAGGATTAAAATTCTTAGTATATACACCATTAGCATAGATACTATTTAATTCAAGAGTAGCCTTGTTTTAAAAAGGTCATAAAGCTCAAATATCACCAGCAACCAAATAAATGAAATCATTGCTCAGTACTAATAGTAAAATTCTCATTAATCTAGTGCAATATAGAACAAATGTAGATTTTATAAAAATATCCTATAATACGTATACAATATATCTTACTCCCATATTCATGTGCTAAATGGTTTTGCTTTAATATATAACATAATAAGGATATGTGTCAATACTAATATGCTACAAACCTAATGTTGATTTTGCTCTCATATATTTTGTGCCTTAGTGACAAAATTCACAAAAGTCTCATCTAGTATTTTAGGCTATTATTTCCATGTTTTGAAAAACAAAACTTAATATTTATTGAAAAAGGAATGAATAAAAGAATAATTAAAAATCACAAAATGAAGAACCAAAAATGAAGAACATAGAGGGAGATTGTTGGAAGCAGAATTAACAGACCTAGCATGAATTGTGAAGAGTCAATTAGTAAGATTTTAGACTCGATTAGAAAGGAAGCAACTCTAAAAGTTGAAGCTTGCCAAGCTCTCTTGCATTGTTTTTGTACCTCCTGAGGTAGGGATACCAAGGGTTAGCCATTTACTCCGTTAAAATTGTCCACTTTGGTCCATCCTGTCCATTTTTGTTCATTCAGTCCAATTCAGTCTATTTGATCCATTTGGCCCATTCGTTCAATTTCAGTCTATTTCGGTCCGTTATGGTCCAGTTCCATCCAATTAGGTCATTTGGTCTACTTTGGTTCACTTTAGTTCATTTAGTCAATTTCGGTCCACTTTGGTGCATTTACTTAAGAATGGAAAAAGTAAGGTTTGTGGTATTAAAAAAAAAATATTAAAACTAAATCCATATTTATTAAAAAAAATATAGATGACAAAAACTAATATTATTATTTTTAATTGTTTATTATAATGGTTTGTGGTATTATCCTTTTTTTTTTAATGTTCTTTTTCCCCTTTGCTGATATTAGTACTTTGGTTTATGACTAAATTACACAATTTTGTGTTTTGATATCATTTAATGTTGAATTTGAAGACCAATTGGGAGGATGATTTTTTTAAATAAAAAGGAATAAGGAATTTGAAGATTTATGATATTATAGGTTCGGTATCAGCTCAACTGAGTCCATTTCAACTGAGTCTTCACATAACTTGCTTAACTGTGTTGTTCCAATTTAGAAACCATTATGAACCAATTAGTTTTGAATTTAAATAATTTGAGAGAGAGAGACCTAAGCAAACCTGAATTTCTTGATGTAATTAGAGTGAAATATTTTGGAAAAATTGGTTTGTAATGCATAATGCATATTCAAGATAAATTGAAATGTAGTGTTTTGATGGGATAAGGAAATGGTAATTATATATAATTGTACGCGGCTAATCTCATTTCAAATTTAAATCCAACTTGTACGTGGGTGATCCCCCATTTTGAATTCAAGTGCAGGAGGGTAGGTTAATGGTATTGGCAATAATGGTGGGTTTGAAAGATTGATTACGGGCATTTTTTTTTTTTTTTTGAATTTGATTCTTGTACTATTGTACGTGCTTATGTGGGTTTATAACGTTTTCAATATGTAATGCCATCATTGATCATTATCTTTGTGAAAAATTAATAATCATGAATCTGAGTTCGAGGATAATCCAATGATAGCCTTTGGGGCTCCTAGCCCAAAAGCTTTAGAAGCTGGTTTGCCCAACCTAGTCATCATCAATCCAAAGATGTTCTCCCTAGCGCCAAATTTATAGACTCAAGAAGGTGTGGTCATTCGTATGCTGAAGCCTTTCCTGTACCAAGATAGCCATCGCGTCCCATGGAAGTATGATGTGACTTTGATTTCCACCTAAACTGGAAAGGAAGAGGTTTGCTCTAATATCTCTTCAAGCCTAGCCGGACTCACTAGGAATAGTCGATGTTATACTTTTGAGGAACAAAAAAAAAAGGAGGAAAGAGATTGGAAAGAGCATAGTTGAGCTAGTTAGCAATAGGGTCACTACTAAAGAAGTCGAGGAGATCTTGAAAACCATCTAAAAGGCCAATTATAGTGTGATTCAGCAGTTGAACAAATCCCCAGCTTAGGTTTCTATTTTAACCTTGTCGCTATCTTTTGAGGTCCATTGTGAAGCTTTATTGAAGGTGTTGAAGGAAATGCATGTTCCTATCGGTATTACAGATTCCTCCTTCGAGGGAATGATTGTTGGAAAATCTGGTTTTGCATCTTAGACAAATCACACAGCGGAAGCAACAAATATGGATCTACTTCATTCATAAGAGATAACATACATCCTTGAATTCTAGAACAAAGAATAGAAAGTGTACCTTGATGTAGTGAAATTCAAAACAAGACTTGAGAATTCCTCTAATCAACATCCCAATTCCACATGGTACCCAAGAAGAGTGGTCTCTCAATCAGTCTTTTTGTACGTTGATTCTCAAAAAAAAACTCTTCTTCTTCTCATTGTAGAAAACAAATGTTTTCTTTTCTTTTCATCATACGTATATTCTAACTACCTTGGTAGTTACTTTATTTAATAACTCTTATTAAATAAAAAATGATTATCTAATTGGGTTAGCCTTTTGGGCCTACCCAATTGGGCTTTAGGTTGTGGCTGGAGATGGGACCAAAGGGAACAAATAAGACTCTAGCTCCAATGGGCTTTCAGCTTATCTGTCAACTAGGCCTTATTAATACCACTAGGCCTTATTCAAGTCCAAAGTTACCTTTAATTATATTTAATACCACTATATAAATATAATTGCACTCTAGGCCTTATTAATAAATTATATCCCAAGACTCTAATGATATCATTTGACCCCTCCATGAAATATCCGTAGTGAACAAAGTCATAATGAACTGTCACTTTGTAGACAACTATTTTATCCTTGAGTACGCAGTTTAATCTTTTAGTTATTCATATTTATTGAAATCTGATTTCAATAAATATAAACTTTAGCAACTCCTTACTAAAGTGGGCATCCTGAATAACCAGTTCCCAATAGACTTATCTTAAGGGGATATTTCGTGTCTCTATAAAAAGAGATTATGGATTCCATCTTGAGAATATGTGTTCCCTCAACACTACGTGTGGTTACCTAACGTACTAAGATTTTGACCGTCAATATTAGATGTCACTCTTGATATATCAAAGTAACCTATATTTCATGATGGGTTCACTATCCTCTCAGGATTGAGAGTCTATGAAATTAGAAGTTATGAGATTAATTATTCAGGCGACAGTTGTTGATTGAATAATTAATCTCATAGTGGTCCAGTTCAATATGTCTTAATACTTAAGACACATCAATATATCAACTAGAAGTCTCCACTTCCATGATCAAAGCAAACTATCTTAGTTGATGTTTTATAGTCTTCGTAGATGAAACACCCAATTTCATCACCGACTACGAACTACGTTTTAAGTTTACAAGGAAATTGTGATTTATATCTTCTGTGACTAAATCACTTAAATCATATACAATGCATCTCAGGACTATGATAATGTCCCATTAGTTCATTTACAAATAGTTTCATATAATTAAACAATTTAATTATTTATGACATGCCAATAAATTGGATTTTAGGGCATAAACCCCAACAATGGTATCATTGGTATTGGCCACCAACCAAGTCTCATTTTTAGATGATGAGTTGCCTCCAAAAGGTAGGGATCATACCTTGGCCATGCATATCGTATTCAAGTGTGAAGACATGATTGTCGCAAGGGTATTAATCGACAATGGGTCAGCCCTAAATGTCTGCCCGATAGCCACTCTTAAGCGCCTAAAGGTGGAAATATCTCTTATTAAGCCTAGCACTATAATCATAAGAGCCTTTAACAGCATGCATTGTGTGAAGTGTAAGGCAAAATCGAGTTAATGATCAAGATTGACCCAAGATCCTTCATGGTCAACTTCCAAGTGATTAAGGTTGACTCTCCATACAACATGCTTTTAGGGAGACCTTGGTTGCATACAGTTGGTGCAATTGCGTCTACCCTTCATAGGAGACTCAATTCATCTCCGAAAATCAGTTGATCACCATTATGGCTAAAAAGCCCATGACTATCTTCCAAGAGACATCTATCCCACACATTGATGCCAATGCCTTCCTTGAGGCATCTTTCCATTGCTTCGAGCTAGTTTCCATGATCCATAATGCTTCAGAGCTTGAGTT
The DNA here is from genome assembly GCF_002906115.3 of Quercus suber. Classification (NCBI taxonomy): domain Eukaryota; kingdom Viridiplantae; phylum Streptophyta; class Magnoliopsida; order Fagales; family Fagaceae; genus Quercus; species Quercus suber. The sequence continues at coordinate 9,309 of NW_027069781.1, read as the reverse complement.
CGGCTAGCCCACAGTAGTTCTAATGGCCGTGAAGGAGATGCTTAATTTTGGTTTCAAACTAGGCCAAGGCCTTGGAGCCATAGGACATGGGAGCCCTGCTCTCATGGAACTCTCAAATAACAAAGAAAGATTCGGCTTGGGATACGAACCCACTCATGAAGAACTATTTCAAGCTTCTAGAGTCAAGAAGAGGAAGTGCGACATTTCAGGGATGTCTATTCCCCATGCCATAACCACTTTTCTAGCTCTAGCCGAGGTCATTATGCCAGAACCTTTCAAGGAATTGAAAGATGAAGAGCTTGGTCTGGCTTGAAAGATGAAGAGCTCTAGTCGAGGTCATGAACGCTATCATATCTCCCAAAGATAATCTGACTTCTACTATCAACTAGGGATGCCAGGTGAGGCTGCAGGCCTTTGGACCATTAAGCCTTGCTTTGTGGTTGCACGGGCTGAGTAAGGAGCATTCCATCATCAAGTGATTGGGCCTCCTGATCCCCCAAGAGGGTTGGAATAGCATATCTAGTTTGTTTTGCATGCTTATGTTATTTCTTGCTTTCCTTGTTCATTTCCCTAGTTTGTTTTCCTAGAAACAACAAAAAAAAAAGAGAGGATATCCCTTTTATCATTATCAGGCTTGAATTTTGTTTTCCCCTACCCATAATCCATTAATGAAATATTCAACGTATTATTCAGAAAATTCTTGCATCTCCTTTTATTTGCTTTCCTATGAATATGTGTGTGCAAATTAGCTTTTGTTTCTCTATATATGTTCCACTCTATAGGATTTGTTCTGATTCCCAAGTGGGTACATCATCCCTTTGCCATAAAAAAAGTGTAGATGACGTGAATGAGACAATAGAGTTGGATCATGATGATGAAGGAATGGAAGAGGTCTCAAACTTACCTTGAGACATCCTAGAAGCTCTTAACAGAGAGAGTGAAGGCTCTAAGCCCAATATAGAAGAGATAGGGGTGATAGACCTAGCCGATGAAGGCAAGACAGGAAAACCCGACAAGATTGGGGTATTCTTTCCCAAAGACATGAAAGATGAGCTCATAACTCTACTGAAGGAATTCAAGGAAATCTTTGCTTGGTCTTATCAAGATATGCCAGGACTGGGTATCGAGATTGTTGTCCATAGGATTCCAGCTAAATCTGAGTGCCCTTTAATGCGGCAAGCCCTCCGAAGGATGAAGTTAGAGATAGTCCTGAAAATCAAAGAAAAAGTAGAAAAGCAATTGAAAGCCGGTTTTCTTACCACCATAGCCTACTCTGACTGGGTTGCCAACATTGTTCTCGTGCCAAAGAAAGATGGGAAAGTATGCATGTGCGTCAATTATAAAGATTAGAATTGGGCCAGCCTGAAGGATAACTTTCCCTTGTCACATATCGATATCCTGATTGATAACACTGTGACCAACATGCTCTTCTTCTTTATGGATGGATTTTCGGGTTATAATTAGATTAAGATGGCTAAAGAAGACAAAGCCAAAACAGTGTTCACCACTCATTAGGGAACTTACGCCTGTGATGTCATGCCATTTGGTTTGAAGAATGCTGGGGCGACCTACTAGCGAGCTATGGTAACCCTGTCCCATGATATGATGCACAAGAAGATCGAAGTCTACGTGGACGATATTGTAGACACTTAATTTTGCACCCATGATTTAATCAAGGAAGATGACTAGAGTGACCATTTATGTACCCAAAATTCATGATTGCATTACATTCATTAGTTTGTTCATTGCGTATCATAAAAATGATCTTGAGATTCTAACTGTTGTGACGGTATGCCCGGTTTCCAAATCGGACCGTCGGATTGAAAGATATCACATGATTAAGTTTTCACAGTCAGCATGCATTGTGTCTAGGTAGAATCAATCATGCATGATTAATTTAAATTAATTTTGATTGGCTAAACAATTAAAATTAATTCATTAATTTTGTGATTGGTTGTTAGTGAGTGTCAAAAATGGGCTTGCTTGCATAGGAACAAAGGGGATAATCAGATAACAATAAAATTGTGGATAATCAAGACTTTTTGGAGTATTTATCTACAAGATAATCATTGCAGAAAAGACCTAAATTATCAAAAAAAGAGTTTAATTTTTAGAATATAGATTAAGAACACGTCTAAGTGCAAGTCTCGGCTAAATAAAACCTCAAAAAAGAGTCCAAAACAGACCAAAACTTGAATACAGGGCCGACACCTAAAAGGGCCATTCGACACTTTTGGAGTGCCGATTGGCACAAACTTAGGCCCTGGCCCGAGGGCACTTGAATTAAGCTGAAACACATCTTTTTTGATTTTTTAGGGATAAGGACGTGTCCCAATTCATATTTTGATCATTTAGCTATGTTTTCGAGCCTCCCCTAGTCTCTATAAATAGAGGAGGTCTCTCAAAATTTAAGACAGTTTTTCACACTCTCAGATTTCCCCTCTTTCTGATTCTCCTTTTTATTATTTTTCCTCTTATGTTAAAGACGTTTTGGAGGCTTTAGCCTTAAGAATTTCTTTTTTGTAAGCAAGGTATTTTAGGTTTCAAAGATAATTGAACAAATTTCTTTGAATCCTAAAATATTCCCTCAAGAAGAAGAGTACGTCCATGCAAGAGGTGGTTTTTTTTCTTGACCTTTTTTTTTCCTGTTTTCTTTTCTTTTGATGATGCATGATGTAGATATTATTTTAGTTTCAATTTCTAGTGTTCATGCCATGTGTTGTTAATATTTTTGTTGAAATATGTTCTTAATGATTTTGTTGTCATGATTTACCTTTTGAGTTTCAAAAATCTACACATTATCACATTTTTTTTTTCAAAACTAAAAACTGATCTGTATTTTCCTTTGATGCAGATTTGGATTTTTTCTAATACAAAAGCAGATCTGTATCTTCCTTAGATGCATATCTGAATTTTTTCTAATACAAGAACAGATTTGTATCTTCCTTAGATGCAGATTTGAATTTTTTCTTACATAAAAACAGATTTGTGTCTTCCTTAGACTTAGATGCAGATTTGAATTTTTTTCTAACATAAAAACAGATCTGTATCTTCCTTAGATGCAGAACTGAATTTTTTTTAACATAAAAACTGAGTTGTGTCTTCCTTAGATATAGATCTAATTTTTTTAAACATAGTATATTTTGAAATAAAAAAGGAAAGTCATAAGAAGAGGTGTTTTGTTTGTTTGATTCATAAGTAGTGATGTCTTTTTTGTTTTGTTTGATGCAAGTAGCGTAGGTTTATTTCATGAGTGTTGTCCTTCTCTAAAAAAAAATCATTTTTAATTTATTTCACACAAAAAACAGGTTTAATTTTTTTTATTCTCTACAAATCTTGATTTATTTATTTTTTTTTTACATATAAACCAAAAACCATTTTTTTTTTTTTTTTTTTACTTTGTTCCAAAACAGATTTGATATTTTTTAAGTAAAAAAACCTTGTTTTTTATTTAATAAGAAAATATCTAATTTTTCTTTACAAAACTAATTTCTTTTACATATACAAAGACATATTTGGTTCTTTTTTAATGAATCAAATCACAATTTTTTTTTTATTCACAAAAACATATCTGAAATTTTTTAAAAGAAGAGGACACATTCATAAATAGATTAATGTGACTTAGTTTGGTTGAGTGTCTCATGTATGCAACATATCATTCATATCATGCATAAAGAGGTACATTGGTCATGAGAGTCTAGAAGACCAGACTCTGTTTGGGCGGAATGGGTGCCTAACACCTTCCTATTCCGTAATCTAGCCTTCGAATTTAGTGTCTTTGGATAGGTGGACCTAGGCTTTATCTTTGTTTTTATTTTTGGGTAGATTGTAACTAGGACAAAAAGCCATGCAATTTTTTGGTAGTTTGTAACTAGGTCCCAAAGCCTTGTAATACTCAATTCATCAAGTATGTACTTTTTATTATTCAATTAATGATAATGAACCCACATAACCTACCCAAAAAGAGAGCTACCCTTAAAAAGCACCCAAATATCTTTTTTGAGAGCACCTAAGTTGCATTCTCTCACAGTGGTGACTTCGCTAGGGATGTCGAGGGCTAAGCATCGTGTTAGACTTAAGTGACCTGTTAGGTTCTAAGGTCTTAGGATTTTATGTATTTAGAACTCTAATTTGTAATGTTGGCAAACCATGATCAAAACATTGTATTTAGTCTTATTTAGACTTGCTCAAAGTTGGTTTCATATTGTAAAGTTGGAATCGAGTGGCTGCAGAAGTACTTGGGACTCTCGGCCTGGCTCGATCGATCGAAGAATAGACTCGATCGATCGAAAATCGCACAGGTTGAATTTTCTGCAGAATTTCCAACTCAGCCCTACTTCATTAAACGTTTAGGGTTTTATGTTTTTACCCTAGGTATATAAATAAAACCCTAGCCACGTTTTTGAAGGTTGTCCATATTGTATTGTTGCTCATACATTGCTGTTTTGTGTGAATCTCGTGTGAGATCTTTGAGGAGCTTTCCTTTACACAAAACTTAGGGTTTTCATGGTGGAGATTATTTCAACATCTTGAAGATCGTTACTGTTGCAACCATTGGAATTTAAAAGAAAAGCAAGCGGGGAGCTTGTAGCTGATTGAAGAATTCAAGAAAGAAGTAGTCCGTGGATTCGGAGCCTGCGCGTGGTCGTGTCAGGAAGTTCTACTGGTGGGTAGCATTAGGAAGTCGAGCGGGGAGCTTGTAGTCCTTTTGTACGAACTTCAATTCTTTCATAGTGAATTCAGGTTAGCCTTGAGGATCGGTGGGTCAAATCCTCCCCAGGTTTTTACCGTGTGGTTTCCTAGGTGATCATGAAGAAGGCCCTTTATTAACCTATAAAATATATGGACAAAATTAAGTACAATACTTTAAGTGTAGTTTCTTAGATTTTTCTTTTAACATTCTGACATGTGGATACTTAACTAAAAAAATAAAGTTTCATCCCATAAGAAAAAATTCACATGTCAGAATCTTAAAAGAAGAACCTAATTAACAGCACCTAAATATTGTATCTAAGTTGTTAGGTTCTAAGGTCTTAGGATTTTATGTATTTAGAACTCTAATTTGTAATGTTGGCAAACCATGATCAAAACATTGTATTTAGTCTTATTTAGACTTGCTCAAAGTTGGTTTCATATTGTAAAGTTGGAATCGAGTGGCTGCAGAAGTACTTGGGACTCTCGGCCTGGCTCGATCGATCGAAGAATAGACTCGATCGATCGAAAATCGCACAGGTTGAATTTTCTGCAGAATTTCCAACTCAGCCCTACTTCATTAAACGTTTAGGGTTTTATGTTTTTACCCTAGGTATATAAATAAAACCCTAGCCACGTTTTTGAGGGTAGTCCATATTGTATTGTTGCTCATACATTGCTGTTTTGTGTGAATCTCGTGTGAGATCTTTGAGGAGCTTTCCTTTACACAAAACTTAGGGTTTTCATGGTGGAGATGATTTCAACATCTTGAAGATCATTACTGTTGCAACCATTGGAATTTAAAAGAAAAGCAAGCGGGGAGCTTGTAGCTGATTGAAGAATTCAAGAAAGAAGTAGTCCGTGGATTCGGAGCCTGCGCGTGGTCGTGTCAGGAAGTTCTACTGGTGGGTAGCATTAGGAAGTCGAGCGGGGAGCTTGTAGTCCTTTTGTACGAACTTCAATTCTTTCATAGTGAATTCAGGTTAGCCTTGAGGATCGGTGGGTCAAATCCTCCCCAGGTTTTACCGTGTGGTTTCCTGGGTGATCATATCTTGTGTTATTTATTTTCCGCTGCATTATATCTTGATATGATTGTTTGGATTGTTTTAACCTAGAATTGCTTAATTTGACTAAGTAACAACTTGGCTAATTAATCTAGGCTACGCAATCTGTGTGTTTTAGGGGTCTAAAACCGTTCAAGTGGTATCAGAGCCTGGTAGCTCTTTTTGTTTGAGATTTTTTAATCTTTGAGCTGATCCTTGACCCCTGTTGTCATGGAGCATGGACACTCTCTGTTTGTTCCTCCTCATTTTGATGGGAACAACTATGCCTATTGGAAAGTAAGGATGAAAGCATTCCTGAAATCCATTGATGAAAGGGTTTGGAATTCCGTTGAATACGGATGGGAGAAGCCCGCTACTCCTGTGAGTGAGTGGCAAACTTCTGAAAAAGAAGCAGCAAGCTTCAATAGCAAAGCTATGAATGCTATCTTTAATGCTGTTTCTATGGAGGAATTTAAGAGAATCTCTAATGTTGAGGTGGCTCATACTGCTTGGAAAATCCTCCAAACTGTGCATGAAGGCACAAAGGCAGTTAAGATAAACAAACTGCAGCAATTAACTTCTAGGTTTGAAAACATTAGGATGTCTGATGATGAATCCTTTGATGAATTTTATGCCAAACTGAATGATATTGTTAATTCTGCTTTTAATTTGGGTGAAATCTATGATCAACCTAAGATTGTTAGGAAGATTCTTAGATCTTTAACTGAAGACTTTTAGACCCAAAGTGACACATCTGAGGCCATAAGCCATTTCCTTAAATGACTTTTTTTTTTTGAGAATCATTTCCTTAAATGACTTAGAGGTTCAGTCGACCTTGATAATAATTAAAATACTTTATAATCATCGTTCTATACATATATAGATTTTGCGTAAATTTGCTTCAAGAAAATGACTTTGAAATATTATAAAAGAGTTCATTATTAAAAACCGCATATTATAAAAGAGGTTAGTTTAAAAATTCACCTTCTTGTTTTCTCTTGATTTCAACTTTATTTAAAAAAAAAAATTTGACAGCTAGGATTGTTGGGAGACCTTCATAATTTTCTAGAATTTGACAAGGGATAGCCATTGATTACTATGAGAATAATACGAAAACCGTTAAACTTAACATGAACAAAGTTTCCCATGAATTAGGTTGAAAGAATTTTCTTCAATTTTTTCGTGACAGTTCATACCATTCATGTATTAGATCACATTATCTATTAAATTATTTTAAAAAGTCACATGATTTTTAAATAAGTTTACATATGAATGCTCGCTTGATATTTCACATAATAGGTTGAAGGAACTTTACTCTAATCCAATTGTAATGAAAATTCTATCCATCTAAAAAAAAAGAAAAAGAAAAAAGAAATGGAAGGATGCACATACATGTTCCAAATCACATGTTGACAGCTCATTGACAGATAGTGCATGAAGAATATGATTATGAAAACAACCTACCATGTTTTTATAGAGTAATTCTTAGGTATACTCAGAGCATGGAGATCATCTTCTCACATTTATGGTGGGGTTCACCATAAATGTGAGAGGAGAGAACATAATTTCTTTATACTCCGAAAGTACTTAATAATTTTTCTTTTTTTATATGGAGTAAAATGTAGCTATTTTCGTTTTTATTTATTTCAATTTATTTTATATAATGTACATTGGTTAGACACATATATATTCAGATGATCTAATTCTTAGAATTATTAGCTAATTTGTTTATGTACAAATTTTCACTTTTTAAAAAATACAATTATGGTTTTTTCCCCACTTTTTACAAATCAACAAATTAATTAGTAAAAAATTAATCCAAACACCCACTAAATCTAACTTAAAAGTGAATTTCTCATGAAATATTAATTAAAATAAACTAACTTTATTCGGAGGAGCCAAATTTTATTCTAATCACAAGTTAGAATATCATGTGCTAAACTTTCATACAATATATTTTTTAATGACTCATGTGTGAAGTGTTAGCCCTTCTTTAGGAGGAGGGAATTGAATGGAATAGAAATGAATGAAGAGAATAATTTTAGAAAATTATTTATTTTCTTTGTTTGGGAGTTTATGTAAGAAGGAATGAAATAGGTAAGAGGGAATACTTATTCCTTTCTATTATCTTTAAACCTCAAATTTTCATTCCCTTGAAATTTGGAGGAATTGGACGAAATGAAGTTAGATTTAATGAGTTTTTTTTAACTAAAATTCTCAAAATACTCCTATATATTCAACATTTTATTTTAAAACAGAAATCTAATAGTAATATTGTCATAAAATAATTTCATTTATTTCCCTTTATATTAATCCCAAAAAAAATTACTTACATTTCATTCATTTTCATTCATTTTTATTCCTTTACTTTAAAACATCTAAATAAGGTTACTTAATTCCATTCAATTCTTTTCTATTCATTTTCCTTGCGTAAATACATTTCGGGTACGTTTGGTATGCTATAATAGCATCTATAATAGAATAATTATTCATATGTAATAGCGATTTGGTCATTTGGTTGTGTCTTTATTACATGGATTAGTTATTACATTGGAATAACTATTCTTTAAATTGAAGAATAACTATTCCTCTTTAAAACAAATATAAGGGCACGTTTAGCACACTGTAATGATTATTACATGGGAATAAGAATAAGTATTACAAGGGATACATTAAATTGGAATGTAATAAGTATTACTATTCATTAGTTTGATGACCATTTAGGAATACTGGAATAGAATCCTGAATATGCATCCACAATTTAGTAAAGTATAAAAAGAAGGTGTAATTAAATCATTTGTAAGTCAATTTTTTCTAAAATACACTTATTTTAGGGTGTTCAAAATAGAGCTAATAATTAATAACAAAGAAAATTTATTTTCTTTCCTTTTGAAGATGTGGCAACTAATGGCTTTTTAGGGAATTTTTTTTTAAAGTTATTACATAAGGTGAAGGAATAGATATTCAGTATTTTTGATATGAAATAGTTATTCCTCATTTTGAAAAATAACTATTCATAAAGAATAAGTATTCATTGTAATAAAAACATAACCAAACAACTGAATAGTTATGTCATGTTTATTACATTAATGTGCTTATTACAGTCTGCCAAACGTGCCATAATAACTATTCTTTAGTGCATATAATAGTTTTTGAAATTAATATATTTTCAAAAATATAAAGTTTCCTTATACATTATCTTTTACAAGCTTTCCATATTTAACAACAAAATTTATGGATAGAAATAGTTATTCCATTACAATGTCTTCTGTGCGTACCCAATTTCTGCTATGTGGACCGAGCTCGGAATTTGGGCTCACAATCTACTTGTATAGTGGGCCTAGTATTTCCTACTATGTGCAATTCCGGCTCAAATTCCTTTGTAGTTTCCCTAAATCTCAATGCACACCCTTACTCCCTTCTCTAGGTTACTCACTCCCAGGTCTCGCCCATTTGCTCTTACTCGCTCTTTCTTACTTTTCTCACCAGAACTGCCAACTCCCTATTTCTCATTCTCTTATCCTTTTTATAGCCTCATGTTGGTGGAGGCGTCATGATTATTCCCTCAGTTCAC
>NW_027069780.1:748727-828197 GCF_002906115.3 Quercus suber | reverse complement strand
AATAAAGGAGGAGAGCTAGACTCCTTGAATCACATTTCCGCTTTTCAAGCCACTCAGAATAATGGCTTGCCATTCCTGACTTTAGGAATGGGATAAGGGCCTACCTCTCCGAATACCCCCGAGGGGGAAAGAGGAGGGTAAGTTAACAAGCAACCAATCCTCTGATTGTTGAATCAGCTGCTAATTGGATACGGAAGATGTAACCTCTCCCCTACTTGCCGGTTCTCCCTTCTCTAAGAAGCCATAGGACTGTGCCATGAGGGAGGCACCCTTTCTTCTAATGCTTCCAATTGGTAATTCCTTACTCTATCTCTTCTAGTATCGATTTAAGGCCTTCTTTACCTCAATAAAAGTTCCTGCCTCTCTTCCTTCCTCAAATTTTATTTTCATTCCTTCCTTTCAATCTTCCTCCTTGCCTTTAGTAGTATAACATGAGGGATAGCTCTAAGAGGAAGAAGTGTTAGTCCTATTACATCTATAAGATAGATAGAGAGGTAAAATCCTTATTCTATTCCTTCGGAATAGTGGGATGAGAGAGCACTACTTCAATCAATTGTAAGCATATAGAAGTAGAACTCTCATAGCTCTAAGTCCCACTCCCCCCCTTTTTCAATAAAAAAGCTCTGCTACCTAACGGCCCCCTCTCTGATGAAGAAGGAAATGAAATAGCCTCAATTTTAGGACAATCCGGTCCAATGGCTGTTTTCCACTAACCACAAAGGATATAGGGACTCGGATATTCTTCAAGATCCCGTGTCTTGTCAAAACTCATTCTAACATTCAATTCAAACCATGCATATAGGAAAAATATCCTCTAACATGTCTCAGTCAAACACGACATGCTTCTGTACTGTTATTCGAAACTACCTTTAGGATTCATGTGTTTTCTTCTCAATTTTTGCAGACCCATCATCCTGAATAGGCCTTATAAGAATGGCCTTAATCATAAATGGTATTAAAGATCTACATTATTGTTCCATCTGAAATTCTGAAAATGATCTTTTTTACCATTGTTGCTGGTTCCCAGTCTTAATGGCAGCCTTTACCATAGTTAGTAAAATACGGTACGCGTACAATATGGTAAGGATACAGATGGATATAATTCAGCATCTTTAAGAAAAGTACATATCAAATATTCTGTTTAAAATTATGGAAACGGAAAAATAACGGTATGTGTATATTATGAGTATAATTGTATAAAACGTTTATATTTTAAAATTTCGCAACAAGAATACAAAAACATTTATCATTTATTTTATGAATATAAATACAATAACCCAACATACTACCTGAAGCATCTTACTTTCCCACCATATTTCTTTTCTTTATAATAAAAACCATATCAGCGATTGTGAAGTTTGTTATAATAATATTGTATATGCAATATTATTTCTCTTAAATATATCAAATATCAATTCTGAAATTTCTTAGATAGTCACTAGTCACTACTGATATTAACAAATTATATTAAAAAAAAAAAAATGATACGAACAAATTATAATAAAATATTAAATAATGAGGAAGTGACTATAATAAATTAATAATAGATAAGAGAGATTAAAAAAAAGTAAAAAAAAAAAAAAAGACTGAAATTTATTACGAAGAGTCAAAGAAAGCAAAGAATTTGGTTTCGAAAATTGTAAGGCACAACCTTTAGAATAGTAGGGACTAGGAGGCATAAATGCATAGGACAGCTTTTTATCACTAGACTTATTCTATAAAATAATTATAAATATATTGACCATTGATTTAGTATTTGTATTGGGCATTCACTTCTATAAAATTACATGTTATGTTTGATAACTTTGATTTGACACTTGACAACACCGTATATCAGTGGCCGATTTTAACATTCTTAACAAAGCTCACGTAATATACTCTTAGTTCGAAAGAGTAGCGTAATTACTAACTAGGGCCTTTACTTTGATGGAGTTGTATACTAAAATGCTATGTAAGACATTTTATTGGAATTCTATACAAGGGACATGGGGCCTATGGTCGTCCAATTGCCCCTTTGAAGTCTGAATATCTAAAATAAACATTTGTTTGATCTATGTGGGTTTTTAGCACATTATTGCTTTCAGTTATGTGAGAGTTTGCCTTAGCTTAACCAAACTTTTGTTTCATAGTTTGTTAATCAAATTCAGTAACCACTCTTTTTTTCTGAAGATATCTGACATGGTGGCTGTTGCACGTATAATGAATGCAACCCTAGTTGTTCCTCAACTAGATAAGCGTTCATTCTGGAAAGACTCTAGGTATTTACAAGTATTATTTTTCCTTTCCCAGCATTTTGGAGTACTGTAGTTCCTGTCTCTTTCTCTCTTCTTTTCTTACACATTCTTTTGTCATGTATTCCTATCCACAGCACATTTTCAGATATATTTGATGAGCTTCATTTCATTGAAAGCTTAAAAAGAGATGTCAGGATCGTGAAGGAGCTCCCAAAGAATTTGGAAGCTGTTCCTCGGGCCAGGAAGCACTTCACTTCCTGGTCTGGTGTTGGTTACTATGAAGAGATGAAACAGTTATGGAAGGAATATCAGGTATGTGAAATATATTATAATGAGGAGTCCAAGTTTTGTAGTCAAACTCTGGTTTTGGAGTGAGGAACATACCCTGTCTGCCAAGGTTCCTGCCACTGAGCATGGCATTAAAGCTAGTTCACATATCTCTAGAACCTGAGGCAAAACGGCTGTGAAAATTCCATTTTCTTTTACCATTTATTAATTTTATAATAGTATGGGCACTTTGACATGCACAGAAATGAAAACTATCATCTTGTAAAGTGGATTCCTTACCATCTGAGGGGGTTAAAAGATTCCTTTTTCAAAAGGATAAATATAGATGGAGTAAATTCTGAAGCTGCATTTTTTATAAATTCCAGGATTAGCCTATGCTTTTAACAGATTAGCACACTCTAGATACCATGAGAAACCAAAGCACGTATATTCTAAATGGTATATAAGATGAAGTGATGTAGGACAAATTAGGGATTTGCCTATGTTTAGTTGCGGTGGGTTTAGGGTTAGGATAGAAGAAGAATTACAGAGAAATCAGGGGTGTTTAGGGGGCTGTTGAACAGTATCTGTGAACAGTAACCTTAGAAAGAAAGAAGAGAAAGAGAGAGAAGAGAGGAGAAAGAAAGAACAAAGGCCAACGTGCCTTTGCTCAAAACACTCAATTTTATTAATCAACTCATTCTATTTTCTTTAAATACATTGAGCACAATATACGCAATACTCTTACTTGTACCGGTAGTGTAGGATTCCTACTAGTATTAGGAATACTAATAAAACCTAATAAATACTAACTTGGACCCAAAGTAAATAAACCTAAGATACTTAGAATACCTTAGAAGATTCTAGACTCAACTAAATTACCAAAATACTCTTAATTCACAAGAATTGCAGAAATTACAGATTTGCCCCTCAATATAAAACTGACCATAACTAATAAAATGAAAACCCAAATTAAAACTTTTTTAACCCTAAAAGACTCATACTTAGACCATTAAAAGGGCATGCCTTTCACTTCAATTGGACTTCACACGAGGATCCAATAAAATAATTCTTGAATAAGCGAATTTGCAAAGTAATAGCATATTAATCTTCCATGACTCCATCATGAAGTTGAATTTATTTATCATTTTCTTCGTGGCTGGAGCTGCCTAGATCTAGTAAATGTTCAATGCCAATTTTGTAACAGCATTTTTCATTAAATTTGATTCAGAAGTACTTGGGTTGTTGAGTTTAATATAGAAAAACATTATACTTGCAAGAATTCTGATTGTCAAATATCACTTTCTGGGGCTTGTTTGATGAGTTGCCAAACTCAAGGATGCTTAATGAGTCCATCTGTGCAGGTAATTCATGTTGCAAAATCGGATTCTCGTCTTGCGAACAATAATCTGCCTCTTGATATACAGAGGTTGAGATGCCGTGCTCTGTATCATGCACTTCGCTTCTCTCCCCCAATTGAGAGCCTTGGAAAGGTTTGAATTGCTGAGCCTTTCATATTTTTCTGCGATTGTAATCCAGGTTTCAAGTTTTGATTTTGGCATCAAGCCCTGACCCAGTGACAATGAAACTGTTGCTACCAAATTTTGAGATTTTAGATTGGATGGAACTTTGAAATGGTTGTCATTCTTTTAAAATTGTGTAACAGTTCAAAACCTTACAACAAATACATATGTTCACAGTGAACATGGGCCCAGTTTATTTTGTCAATTCAGTATTGATTCATTTAAGAGGTCTCCTATGGGGATTCCTGTTAAACTAGGTTCTGAGAATGCATGCTGGTGACACAACAGAAGCTGGTTGAGCGGCTGAGAACACGAGGGCGAAGATATATAGCTCTTCATCTGAGATACGAGAAAGACATGCTGTCTTTCACGGGTTGTACTTATGGACTGACTGATGCAGAATCTGAAGAGCTGAGAATTATGAGGTGAGAAAATTTGTTAATGTGCATGCATATACACAAATAAAATATAGGGATGAACGGCACATGCACTTATAAAATACATGTCAGGTTAATAGATGAGAAGATTCCAACCTTCTAGTCTTTTTTTTTCGGGATAAGTATGATCAATGGAAAACCTTGTGTAATAATAGTTTTCTGTGTTTTCTAGTGTTTGGTAGCATAAAAAAAATTAGTCAAAGGAAAACTATCTTTAGTTAACATAAAAAGTATGACTTCTTTTTAAAGATTATTTTCCACTAAATTTTTTTGGAAAACAACTCTATCTCACAGCAAGCTAAATAAGGGAAGTTAGGAGATTGTTTTTCAACTTATTTAAGGTTGTTATCAAACATAGAAAAATGAGATAGTTTTATAGAAAATACTTTTTGGAAAATGACTCATTTTCTAGAAAATATTATCACTAAAACAAACAAAGCGTAAAAGGAAAATGAGATCAACAAATTTCACCTCTGCATCTTCTCTATGCCCTTTTGTGTGAGATTTTAACTTCCAGTTTTCTTTTTCCAAATATTTTACAATGTGAAAATTTCAATGTTTATTCACAATGTTTCCAAGCGAGCTGCTGGGATCTCCTGTAAACCCCCATAACGTGGTAAATGGAAGATATGAGGGGATTCAGTTAAAGAATTAGCAGCTTTTTTTTAATGACTGAATTTTAGTCAAAGTTTCTGAAAATTTGAGGTATAGGTCTTTGATTCTCCATATGTTTTATATTGTTGTACAAAATGTGAAGGATCAACTATGGTGGGGTTACCAGTAAGATATCCATTCATACTGTGAACGAAGCATCCTTGAGTAGATGTCCTCTAGCTTAGCTAATATAGCCTCTTGTTGTTGTATCAGAACAAGCAAGGGAAATTTAGGAAGGGAGAGGATTACTTCCTATTATGTATCCCATAAGCCTAATGGGCCTCTAGCAAACCCCGCCCCACTCTTCCACACTTCTAACTCACAGGAAAAGAAAGTAAAAAAGAAAGAGCATTCCTCAAGGGTGGGGGAAGATATTGACTCGTGACAATTTGGGGAGAAGCGGTTATTCTATTATGAATTGGTGTTGTATGTGGCGGTGTAATGGGGAATTAGTGGATCATCTTCTAATTCGCCCCCAGGGGCGGGGGGGTGTTGTGGGGGAGTGCTTATTCTTTTGCTTGGGTGGAGGAACTATTTGGGGAAGCACTCATCGGGCATTTGGAATTTAACTGTTTGATGTGGTTTATTTGGAGGGAACGTAACAATCATGCATTCAAAGACATGGAGAGCTTAGGGGATCAGCTCCTTGCTTCTTTTGTATACACTTTGTTTGATTGGTCTCAAGCTTGGGGACTCACATCTAGTGATTCCCTTCCAATGTTTATAGATTCTCTTCTTTCTTGTATATAGTTTTGAGTTTGCTACTTTTATTTGTACTTTTTGGCTGTTTCATGTTCTTTTTTGCATGAAATAGTCTTTTTTCAATAAAATTTTTCGTACTTATTGAAAAAAGGGTGGTTGATTTTATATTGGTGGCATTTCATTCTGTTTTGTAGCTTATTTTTGTCATATGATTCATTTTCTAGGGAGACCACGAACCATTGGAAGGTCAAAGAGATAAACTCAAGAGAGCAGAGAATAGGAGGCTTTTGCCCACTAACTCCCAAGGAGGTTGGGATATTTCTTCGAGCTCTTGGTTATCCTCCATCAACCTTAATTTATATTGCAGCTGGAGAAATTTATGGTGGTAAAACTCACCTTTCGGAGCTCATGTCCTACTTCCCAAACATAGTTTTCAAGGTTTGTGAACATTTCTGTGCTTAGCAAGGAAAATTATTTTAGTGCCACCATTTCTTCCAATAAGGTGCAATGACTATGTGTTTGTTGGCTTGATGACAGGAAGAACTTGCAACCAAGGAAGAATTGGAAGCATTCACTGGTCATGCGTCTCAAACTGCAGCACTTGATTACATTATCTCTATAGAGAGTGATGTGTTCGTCCCTTCATATTCTGGTAATATGGCAAGAACTGTTGAAGGGCACCGCAGATACTTAGGTCACCGGAAAACCATTAATCCTGACAGGTAGTAATCAGTCAAAAGAAATTATTTAGGGAATAGTCTCATTGATCTTTTGGAACTGATATATCAGGCCAGCAAAAGACAGACTTGCACCAAAGTCTTATCACTTGCTTTAATTAGGATGTGAACCCTAGGCCATTTATTGACATGAGATTTTATGTAAACAAGCTCCAAGTGATCTTGTTTTCTACATTCAGGTTTAACGTATATGTTGCTATCTGCCATTAAGCCTCTTGAGGAATTCCCTAACCCGTATATACTACTGAAAAGAAATGGTATTTAATTAGCCTGTTTTTCTTTTCAGCCATTTATTTTGATAGTATGCAGACACCTTACAATCTTTAACTTGCATAAAATTTAATTGTTTAAACAGTTCATTTGTTTTCCTGGCTTCTGCTTGTTGCATTTATTGAGTTGGTTGTGTACTACCCAATTTCAAACTTGATGGTGGCACCTAAAGCCTATTTCATTGGGAATGTTTCTCCTTTTTTACCCCTTAGGCTTGACAATTTTTTGAAAATGAAGATTTCCCTGAGTCTCATCTCCTTCATATACTTTATTTTCAGGAAAGGTCTTGTCAAAATTTTTGATAAGCTGGAAACCGGACAGCTTAAAGAAGGATCCTCATATTCATTGCTTGTGCGCCAAATGCATGAGAACAGGTAAACAATATTTAATATGACCACACATTGTGAGCGAAAGTTTGCATGGATCGGATGCACCATATACCGCCTCCAATAACACTTTACATAATTGAATAGCACCAATGTGTTTCTCATTACGGCTGAACACAGGGCAGTTATGTTAAGAAGATATTAGCTGTTCCTTTAATTCCTGAGTTACTTAGTAAAACGCCCTAATATGGAACAAGATTTGTGCAGCAACCAGGAACTTGTCTTAAATTTTACCAAAATTGCAGGCAAGGAGCTCCAAGGAAAAGAAAAGGTCCAATGCAGGGAATTAAAGGCCGAGCGCGTTTCAGGACGGAAGAATCCTTTTATGAAAATCCGTACCCTGAATGTATATGTAGTTCAAAAGGAAGGCCTGAATGACATGAAGCCATGGCTGTACCATTAGATTTAGTGTGGATACTTTTTGGTTCCATATACCCTTTGATTATAGTCATTCATATCAAGAAAAAGTTTTGGTAAATGCCTTCTTTTTTCTTTTATTTTTCTTTTGTACATGGACGGACTCAGGTGGGGCCTGAGCCCCCAGTCCTTTTTATTTTTTATTTTTTTATACTTATTATATATATCATTTTTATAGCTGGCCCCCTTTTCAAAACTTTTTAGTTTCCCTCCAACTAGCAACTATCCAATCCAAAAACTTAACAAAACAATAAAAACATTAATAATGGTGATTGTATTTTAGCAAAAAAGCTATGTTACCACCAAAGAGCCAAAAAACCATGTGTTGTTGGAGAAATTAAAGTTAAATTTTTTGCAACTACAATAAAATAGTATAAATACCAGTTAATTGTAGCAAGTTGTTAAAAATAAAATATAATATTTTATTAAGGTTCTCTATCTACTTTTTATTTAAAAAAACTCAAATTTTCTCTCTGCCTTTATTATTTTAATAAGTTGTTTATATTAATTTAAATGAAGTGGTAAAAAAAATAGAACATTTGATGTTGGGTGTATTAAAAAGTAAAGTGGTAAAATAAATAAAGTTGCTTTTTGAGGTGCTAAAAGCTAACTTTTTTAGTATCATTATTGTGAATGCTCTAACTTACTAAAAAAAAAAATTATAGCCAGCCTAGTGTTAATTTTTTTTTTTGGTAAATGATTGCATCTTAATGTATTAAGAAATAATGATTTTACATATTTATAATTTGTTAATACTATATGGATGCCACCATCGCGCACCTTTGATGCAGTGGTCACTCTACAAGTATAAATACTTGTGGGGTGTTGGGGGTAAGGGCCGGAATTCAAGTCTCCAATAGGGAGTTGCACAAGGGCCAGGATTCAAGTCTCCAGGAGGGAGTTTCACACACATATACACTTAGATTAGGTTAGAGTAGAAATTCAATCTTGTAAAAAAAAAAAAAAAAAAAAAACTATATGGATGCCTATTTGGAGGTTTTTTTTCTTATACTCCAGCCCTCTCAATTTGAAATTTTGGGTCTATCCTTAGTTTTGTGTTCCTAAATCAACATGATTATTTCCAAGAGTGAAATATTTCATGCCTACTAAAAAAAATGATTAGAGAAATGGTACTTACATATAGTAAATGTTTAATTTTATGCAATTTACCTTTGGGGGTGGTTGGTCTAGTAGTCATGGGCTTACTCTTGAGGGTTTGGAAGGTGGAGGTTCCAGGTTTGAATTTCGCAACAAAAAGCGCCTAGGTTATAACTTCATACTCTTGACTCATGCTAACTAACATCCTCAATGGGGCTAGGTGCACAATAATTGCTCATCCAAATGGACCCAGCGAGTAGGGGTAGAGTGTCACTATAATCATGCTCAAGTGAAAGACGTTGACTCAGGTCACCCCCTTATCCATTTTTCTTAGCCAAAAAAAAAAAAAAATTTATGCAATTTTTTTTATTTTTTTATGTTTGGTATGACAAAAATTAACGGTCAATGATAAATGTTCAACAGAAAACAAGTCAAGAAATTTTGAGAAATGAAAAACCTTATGCCTTAACTTATTTTACTCTTTTATGTTGCCAAGTACCTCGCCGTCACCAGGGTTGCCACCCACAACCATTGCTTGTCGCCATCACTATCACCATTGTTATGCCATCTTCATCGCAACAACTACTATAAAGATTATATGAAATATTAATGATTTTTTATGTGAGTCAAATCACATAACATGCTTTTGAAATAATTTTTTTTATTAAATTGCAATTTACACATTTAAAGTAAAAAATAATTTTGATTTAGACACTATAAGTTTCAAAATGTAGATATGTACCCTATCGTTACCATATTTTGAAAAAAAAAATCATCCTTTTATTTAGTGAAGTGATTGTTAAGGGCTCGTTTGGTTTCCTCATGACTCAGTTTTCACAACTCATAACTCAAACTCACTACTCATAACTCAAATTCCACTTTCACTCAAAAACCTCAAAACATCTGTTTGATTTAAAAACTCAATCACATATCTCCCCTTTTTAACTCAACTTTTTGCCAAAACTGTGGACCCCACCCACTGACCTGGGATGCACAGACGCGGCAAAACACCCGTCGCACTCGTGTCCATCACGGCGAGGCGCCTGCTCGTCAATGCCGTGTCCAGCTTTTCTTTTTCTTTTTTTTTTTCGTTTCATGACTCGCGTTAACGCGGTGCAGACTCGGGCTGATTCGTGCTAAACTGGCTCTGAACTGGCCAATTCAGGCCAAAATTAAGAAGAAAAAAAAAAGGGTGCAAAACGCACCGTTTGGACAAAAATCCTATATCTCAGTCCGCAATTATCTCTATCTCAATTCTCATCTTCAGGTCTCTCTCACTCTCTGGTCTCTATGCTCCACGCCACGGCTCTTTGGCCTCTGCTTTCCGTCTCCCCTCTCTCACACAATCTCACTCTCAACTCACTCTCACACTCACACAATCTCACTCTCAAGAGTCTCAACTCTCAACTCACTCACACTTTACTCTCTGTCTCCCTTCAGGTATCAATCTCAAGCTTTCAATCTTAGTTTTTCATAGCTCTCGCATGCTTTGACTATTACTCAACGTGTTTGTGATCTAATTTTTTTTTTTTTTTTTTAATTTTGTAGATAAGCTGTAATGTAATAATGTTGTGACTTGGGTTTTATTTTTTATTTAGTTAATAGTTATTACTCACTGTGATTTGTGATTGCGAATCTATGAACACTAAACTGTGATATGATTTTTTCTAATTTTTTTTTTTTAACTTTTTATATAAGTTGTTTGTAATGTTGAGTTTTATGACACTAGGGTTTGATTTTTTATTTAGTTAATAGTTATTATTAATTTATGAACTTGTGGGTTGTATTTAATTTATGAACATCATGTTTTAGTTATTATCTATTACTGCTCTTAAATTTGGTATACATTTATATAATGTGAAAAAGTATGCTTAGCAATATATTAAAAATATAAATAAAAATATTTTTAATAATTTTTTAATTGCCGCAACTTGTCGTAACTCGTCGCACCTGCACCTTACATTTTCAAAAATTGCCGAGTCTCGCACCCGCACTTGCACCCGAATCTGGAAACACACCTGTGCTTCATAGCCACTGACACTACACGTGTTCACTGTTTGCTACTCGCGTCCCCTTCTTCCGCACTTCCCTCTCCTTCATTTTATCCCATCAGAAAACCCACGCCGTTCTTCCCTCACCTCCCACATCAATGCACGCGCACAACAAAACAAGTTCTCTACTTTGTTTTAATCTTCTTTCTTTTTTCAATTTCACTTTCCTACCCACAATACCCGTTTAACGCATATCTTTCCAGAAAAGCCATTTACGCCTCGCCCTCTGCTGAACTGAGATCGTGGTTAAGGGCCAGTGAGCACAAATTAGGAGTTCAATATTTCTCGCTGACACCTGCTAAACCACCGTTGAAGGTAATTTTCTCATATGCTCTTGGCTTCGTCTCTTTGTGATATTGCTTTGTTTGGATTTGATTTAGAATCAACCTAAGGACTAGATCTATTCTACTTTGCCTGTGAAAATATATGGAGATGTTGGGTCTGTAATGTTTGCCAAAATTTATGTGTACTACCCTTCTCTTCAATTGAACCAAATTTCATACTTTTGAAGCATCCAGAAAGTTTGTAATTAGCTACATTGGACTCAATTGCAGCATTGCTGGACCTACAATGAACAAACTGTGATTATTTAATATAACTTGTTGTAGGATTCTAAATTGATAATTATGCATATATTTGATTTATTGCCATATAGGTATGCTTGTTTGTACCAAAATTATAAATACGCTTCTCGAATACAAAAATTCCCAAACTTTGATATATTGCCATATCTTTTATTTTTTGTTGCCATTACTTTCTTTTTGTTTCATAACAAATAACAGCAAAGGAATTGTACTTGTTGAGTCTATTTGCGTGGAACCTACGCCCTCCTAAATCGTATTCTTTCCTTACTTAGGACTCCCTGATGTACCACAATCCCTTTTTTCACATGCCAAGACAATAAATAATAAAAGCATCAAAACCTTCTCATTCACTTCCATGAATTAGCAAGTTGGTCATTTATTGGGTATTTTGTATATGCATTCTCTGGTTTGTCCCGTGGAGGAGGAGCTTGCTCCTACAATTCTAGAGCTTGGTCTCAGTTTCTATTTTAGTCAGGCTTTGGTTTTTTTAATAGAGTATTGGATTTCTAAAATGGAGGAGCAGGAGTTTCCTTCTCCTATAATTTTGGTGCTTTATTTCTGTTTCCATTTCTTCTTATGCTTAGCCTGTTTATCCTTTGCTTTCAGTTTTTCTTTTTTAATAAAGTCTTTTTTAATAAGGGTAAGAACTTCGTTGGTAAATCTAACAAGCAAGGTATATGATCACTGTCATTTCTTTTGATGAAAAGGGTCATCTAGTAATTGTATAAGGTAAAAAAGATAAAACTACAAAAGAAATACACACTTCAATGGACCTAACTTGAAAATGAACCAAAAGACAAGGCTTTTACAAAAACTTGAAGCAAACAAAGATAATCTTTTTTAACCCATAAGCCAAAGCTACATGTTGCCATCATGCCCTCCCCTAACATCAATTACCTTATCGTTTGTGCTTTAGATTTTAGATTCTTGTGCTTATCTCATAGATAAAGCAACATATGTTTTGTTGATGTTGAGACCAAATTGTAACTAGTGTTTGTGTGCGTGGGAGAAGCAGCATTGGAAAGGGAACAAGCTGCAAAACAAAGGGCTGAAAGAGCTAAGGTTGCGCGCAGGATTTCCGAAGAGAAAGTAGAGAAGTTCAAGATAGCTCTAGTATTATCATGGATGATGTTTGGAGTACTGCTTATTTTGTCTACTGGGTTTGGAAAAGTTAGAATCAGGAAAATGTGTTTGCCTGAATAAGTTGGTTATGTGCGTAATAATACAAACTTGTATTATTACATTTGAGATCGTTTGTATTGTAATTGTACATCGTCATGTTTTCTTTTGTATTATAAGTATAAAAATTTATGATATATATGACATTATACTTCTATTATATGTTAAGAGTGTTCAACTTTATTTAAAATGGACTTGTAAACTATGGGCATTTTAATTGTAATTATATTAATTGTGGGTACGCCAAATGGACCCCTAAAACTAACTACTGAGGGAAATGTATTTTGTTTTTCTTGGATGAATGACTAGAGGGGAATGACTATTAGTATTAACTTTGAAACTGTGGCATATCAAATCCATAATATCAGCATGTCACATACACAATATCAGAAGAATATGAGCATGTCCACCTGTAATATCACAAATATATATATATATATATATAAAATTATAATTATCCAATTGTAACCATATAACATACACAATTATATGGTCGTTGATAAATTCTTCATTACGAAAAGGTATTACATACAATTGCATATAAGCATCTCCACCTGTACTTACATTAGCAATAGGTATTAGATACACCTATTTTTACATTGCTAATAGGAATTACATCAAAAACGTCAATAGGCTATTGACATTAAGCCATTACATGTAAGTATGTCCACAATTAATCTAAATTTACAAAAAGATGCATCATAATGTCCAAAAGAATGCATCATGTATCATGCTAAGTGACTTCTAGACACGGTACCTAACTTTATACAAAAGTCCCAACAAAAAGTCATAGGTAGAGGTAATAATTTTATATAAAAGTCCCAACAAAAAGCGGTGAATCCTTAGATATGCCAACCATCAACCTCAACGTTGCACATACTCCTCCCAAATGCGGTCAATCATATCATCCCTGAACTCACCCATTGCTCTCTTCGCCACATCAGACATCTTCCTTACATGCCTCCTTTCGGCACTTGCACTCAACTTAAGAGAATTCCCATTGTTTCCAATTTGTACATCATCTCTATCAACGTCAAGGTTTTCCCATGTGTTAAACATTACATCTCTTCGATTTTTGATGCGTATAAAATTATGTAATGCACAATACGCAGAAACAACCAAACGTTGACGATATTGCTTATAGTTTGCCACGCAACTCAATATGGGAAAGCGTGCCTTGAGGACTCCAAAAGCCCTCTCAATTACCATGTGCAATGAAGAGTGTCTATAGTTAAACAACTTTTTCCCCGATATCGGTTTCCTACTACTCCTCCTGAATTCTTGGGCATGATATCGAGTGGCCTTATGTAATGGAAGAAACGATGTACTAATGGGGTACCCCGAATCAACCAAGTAATAGGAACCTACAAGAATATCATATCTAAATCAATAATAATAACCTACAATTATCAACATGACCTTATATAAAATATATATAACTTTGTCCCACATAGATCTTGGCTGATGGAGTAAATATAAATAATCAACTGCCAACCCATTTCAGAAACATAAATACAAAGTGAAAATCAATTGAGATATTACCAAAACAAAAACCATCAGTAACCATCGGTAACTATCAATTGAGATATTACCAAAACATGACACTTCATCTTTACATTTATGACACTTGATAGTAACTATCAATTAAGCTTTGTTGCCTTAATTGGTTTATTGGTGAGCTTTATAGTTGGTGAGTTTTATAGAAGTACTAACACCTATCAATGACTTTGAATGCTATTTTTTTTTTTTTTTTTAATGTATAAATGGCCTAGTGTGTAATGGATTTAACTCTAGCTTTTGGATATTTCTAAATAGATAGCCAAAGTCCCTTTCACACGTATAAATTAGGTTATTTGTACCCATCAAGAAAAAATTAATGAGGTGTGCAGAGAATAAAAGACCTTAGTATCATTATTCATAGTTGAAGGTATACAAATTTTAACTCTATTTTTCTATGCGTCACCATGATGCACTAAACTGATTTGTGTGGAAAGTTGCTTCCAACGTTGTCTAAACAATATATTAATGGATTTTGTGATGAGTCTCTCTAGCAATGATGACCATTTCATTCCTTTACAACTAGTTGACCCATAATCGACCACCCTAATTCTTCCAAGGAGAGTATTCTTTGTCAAAGATGAGACAAAAATATTATTTCATAAGTTGTAGAGGACACACTACACTTCTTGTTCAGAAAATCATTAAGAAAAAGTTTGTTGAAAGAATTGAGAAAAAAATTTTGGATTTTGTTTGTTTGTTTTGTTTACTTGAAAGACATGTTTAGCTAAGTGGGCACTAGTCCCATCTACAGCACAGTCTTCCATAACAAATAAAGGAACAAAAGAGATGGAGATTGTTTTTAAAACTTTACAACTACAAACTACAAACTAGACCAAGAGACAATAGAAAGAGCTACCAACTTTAGCATTTTGGGCCTTAGCCTAAATGAGGCCACCCTAATCCAAAATATATGTCCAAATTACAATGATCTCAATCCTATGATTTCTAAACACAGTTGTAATACAAACATGATCATGGAGCTACCACATCGTCAAAGTTATATTTGCCAAAGATTGGAGCTAGGGGACAATCTGTTGAAAGTTTAACAAAAGGTTTGATTGAAGAACTAGTGTTTTTCTATACAAACCAAAGAACTAGTGTTTAATATTCTATTGGAAGCCTACACTTCATCTTTTTCATTTTTGGTTTGCCATTTTTTAGTTTTGGACATTTCCTAGACTTGAATGACTGATGGAACAAAGTTAACACCTAGCAATAAATGTAGAGTTAAACACTTAACAACCAACAACCAGGTCATTTTATAGAAGTACTAACACCTAGCAACCAGAAAGCATATCAGTTTTATAGCCGCTACTTGCTTGTAGCAGTGAAAATATAAATATTGCAATACATATAAGACATAATTTAAGTTAAAGAAGCATACCTTCTGGTGGCCATGAGAATCCATGCTTCGAGTCTTTAATAACTTCTTCAAACACCCTTAAGTCGTTGGCACTTCCCTCATAACCAGAATGGACATACGTAAACCGCATGTGATGGTCACATGTGCACATGACGTTGCTTGTAACAGTGCTCTTGCGACTCTTGTGAGGCTGGACTCTTTCTGCTGAAGGCCGAGCACTAATATGTGTTCCGTTGATAGCTCTTATGCTCCTTTACAATGAAGAGTGCCAGTTAGTTGTACACAACATCTCTATATGGGAATGAATGAATACTATACAGTAATATATGTGAACAACCATTTTGGAATAACTTATATTATAAAATGATTTACCTCAAACCAAGGTTAGTATTTGTTGTTCCCCCACAAATGCTTTGGAATGCCTACCACATTTGAATCGGTCTTGATTAAATGTTGTGGACAACCGACAACACCCTACGGAACTTGCGATCCACAATTTTAGTGGAATGCTAAAATTTGTCTGCCATAGGTCGCATCCGAGTATTATGGCCGACAATGTACGAAAATATGGCCACTGACTCCTACACATTAACACGCCCCTTCTCTTCCTTCAAGTACCCATAATGTTTCAGCTCATCAACCAAGTGATAAAACAAATCTAATGTCATGCGGAACATGTCATGACAATTGGTAGGATTGCCATCTCTCACTTCAGCCATTTAATATTTTCCCCTCAAAATGCTAGTATGCATTGGGTGCTTGTCGTAATGCCACTAGAAATATGCCACCATCTTGCCAATAAGTAGAAATATAAACCAAAACTCTTCCTCCTCACAGTCATACTCTAAATCTGTGTCTGCACTAGTGTTCATGTCATCATCATAGTCACTAATATCTATGTCATCACCACTGAAACCACTGTCCATGTCATCACCGCATCCACCAATGTCCATGTCATCATCGTTGGAGTCAAAATAAGCATCGTCAAAATCATACTGCCAAAAAGAATCACTGGGGGAGACCATTATACCCTATACCCTGCAAAAACCAAAGCATTAGCACCAAAGATATTGCAATATGTAAACTGACACATTAATATAAAGTACTAAGGGAATTGCAATAATGTTAGCACGCCTCACCTTACAATGTAAGTGACATGAACTAAGTAACAAATATTATAAAAAAAAAACATAATACTATAAAAAAACACCGACTACATAACAACAATTACCAAACACACATACTAATGTTAATAATGTCAACTAGAGAGCACCAAGCAACAAAGCTCACATTCTAATTTAAATAACATCAAAGTCATGTGCATAGTTCACAACAATTAACATTATAATAAAAATATTCAACTAAATAAGGCAAATAAAACCGAATGTCAAAGATTGTCCAAGCACACACACATAAAGTCCTTAAATGCCATTTAAAAACTGTAATCGAGTGATTACATCAAAATCACAATAAAAAAAACATATCAAAAGCAGTCCCCATTAATTATCTGGTTGATAAGCATAGCGCTCCATCCACCTCTTTCTCCTATGTTCTGGCATGCTCATGAACAACACCTTTTTCTCTTTCTTTTGGAGAACCTTGGTGATATTAACATAGGTGTCATCATTAAGATCTTCATACTGGTTCAACACTTCTAAAGCTCTCCTAAAGGAGCAAGGGTTGCCACCATTGGCGGATTGTGCAGCACGTTCGGAGCTACCAATAGACCTTCCCTTTTTTTTGGAAAACCTTTCCCTTGCCAACGCAGTGTACTTTGAAGAGCCATGGTCATCTTACTAGCCCTATCCACTTTCTTGGCAACCTTCTTCCCCTTGCTAGTAGGCTCTTCAATGGAATGTTTGTCTGTATGTTGGGTTTGCTCAGTAATAGGGGGATTGTCACGGGATATGCCCTCCATGTTAGGATTGTAGCAATCATTATTACCCAATTGGGTACGACGTGCCTCATTGGCAAGTTCCTCTTTCAGAGCATGCTCTTTATCACTATCTAGGGCTGGAGTGTTTGGGAAATTTGAAGGAAATCAGTTGCAGTATTAGGGGCAAACAGTTGCCTTAGCTTGTCATATTTAGGACATCCTTTCTTTCGTAAAGCAACTGCTTTAAGGTCCTCTTGAAATGATAATATGTACATCAAAATCCTGCTAATACAAAATAGAAAATTACAAACAAATATGCAAAGAATTAGGGTAATAATAATAACATACCATAACCACGTACGCCTATACCTCTTCAGAAGCAGTAACCGTTTGTGTTGTCTAATCCCACCCCAACTCAGTATGCCTCAAAAGCTAGCCCCACTTTCTATGTTTTTGTTTGAGCCTATTATGCTTATCTTTCACTTGCTTAGGGAGGAAACTCTTCCCAGTTTGCTCATTTATGATTTTTGTAATTGATAGCCAAGTTGTAGCCTTAAAGATACCATGTTCCATATTCCCCTTTTGTTGTCCATCCACCATAATGTCAATGAAAATTTGTTCAATGTGGGGATGCCACATTTTGTCATTAGTATCTTGAGTTTCTTGTGTTATTTAATACAAATTTCCCAACACAATTGCATATGTTAATATATATGTATATTAATAGTTTTATGAATGGGCCACTTGGATCCTATATTGGTAAACTGTGGAATAAAAGGATGAGGTGTAAACCATCTCATCTTTAGTTGAGACTGCAAGTAGGGGGGGGGGGGAGGGTGATTGTATAGAAGTAATTATATATCCTATATTGGTAAACTGTGGAATAAAAGGATGAGGTGTAAACCATCTCATCTTTAGTTGAGACTGCAAGTAGGGGGGGGGGGGAGGGTGATTGTATAGAAGTAATTATATCATGCAAAATTATTGAAATAAAAGTGTTGGACTACTTATCAGGCAGGGGCAGGGGATAGGGGGCGACTAATCATGTGATCACATGCTTATATGCTTATAAAAGGAATTATATGCCAAACAGTATCATATACTTATAAAAGGAATTATATGAAGTTTTTCACCTTTGGAATTATATGCCAAACAATATCATACACTTATAAAAGGAAATATATGAAGTCCTTCATCTTTGGACAAATATATATAAGAACCACACTGACATAGATGAATTACAAGGAATCTATGCTATCAGTAATGTAAAGCAAGCATTTAACTCATTTTAGCATCTTTTCTAACATGTCTCAACACAACAGAAGCACGCAAACTACAACATAAGCACGCAAAGTTTTCAAGCAAAGCAGCTGATGCAATGGCAAAAGTAGAGCACTAAATGCTTGTGGACTTTGTTTTAAATGGACTGGCAAGGGCAAGAGCTACTAAAGCAGCTGATGCTTGCACTGATAATGACATTTGCAGTGGTGGCTTGCTAATTGATAAAATAACAAAACAAAAAAGAAAGATTTAAAGATAATGAAGTGAACAACTACGGTAGGAACCATGAACAATAATGGCAAATGACATTTGATTTTTGAGAATAGATAGGGGAAATAAAGCTTAAGCCTTTACATTAGAAGCTAAAAGGGTCCACTTTAGTAAATTGAAAGAGGAAAGCAAAAAAAAATTTAGTTCATTTTTCGTTTCTACAGAATCAAACAAAGGATATGTAAGGACAAATAAGAAAAGTTGGACTGATTTCAGTTTATTGTCCTTCAATTATCACATAGAGCAAGTAATTACTAGTATAAACAAAAAGGGTTATCAACATCATTCCATGGAGAAAAACCCATTTTCAAATCCAAACTATAATACTAGCAAAATTTAATGAAACAAAAATTAAAACTACCTAAATCAAACAATGGACATGGAAAATGGAGAGGGAGAGAGAGATATATATTGCACCTGGGAGAAGATCACAACAAAGGGCTCGGTATGGACACAGTGACGGAGCTCGGTATGGACTTGCCGGTGAAGATTTAGTTTTGCCTCAAAAATGGTCTCTTCGATCATGGAGTGTTCATAAAAAATGGTGCTTCAATCACAGAGTGTTCATCATGGAGCTAACTCGCTGGGGATGAAGCGGATGAAATGTGAGAGGAGGTGGAGAGAGGGAAGTGAGAAGAGGGAAAGTGTTGCTGAAAATTTGGGGAGAGAAATGAAAATGAAATAAGGAGTTTGCAACGGTAATAACTCCAGCCTGACTCTGATTTGACAATGCACTAATAAGGGGCCCACGAAGTCATTCTATTTACAACATTTGCCATTGAATTACAATTTTCAACTTTTGAAAACAGCAAAATCTTGTTTCTGTTTTCCAAACTCAAAATTTTGAGTTTTTGAGTGATGGAAACAAACATCCAAAACCAAGCCAAAGACTCTTTCATTTGTGGGACCCACGAGTTTGGATGATGGATTGTGAAAACTAAGTGAATCACTCAATTTTTGGCAAGGGCGGCGCCACCTTAAGACCAAGATGGTCTTGAATTTTTTTATATATATAATAATTTAAAATTTTTAATTTGTCTACCCTTCAAAAAAAATTTAGGAATACCATTAGTTTTTGTATGCCAATAAAGTTAAATTTTGCTCCATAATTTGTTCTACATTTAGTGAATGAATGATTGTTTAGTTGTGTATATTAAAAGAAATGTAGCTTGTAGAATTGATAATGAGACAATCATGCACCAATTTTAAAATATGAAAACTTGTATAATGCAATTATAAACTTTATGTATTTGCGTGTTTTTTATTGTCGTTATTGTCAATATATGAATTTCTCTTTTTATTAGATTGTATAATTTATACTTTTTAAGAAACATCTTGAAAAAAATTTATAAAACCGCCACTGATTTTTGGCCAATCCAAACAAGTTCTAAGTGCTTTTTCAATTGAAAATTACTTACTTTTAATACATTAATAATGTCTTTTGACTTTTGTCCACATCATCAAGACAAAAAAAATAAAAAAAAAAAAAAAACCTCAAATCTAAAAATGGTCCACCTACTTAATCTCATTTATACTCATGCATTTTTTTTATAGAGGAAATGATAGTAGACTTCATTAATTGAAAATCATGTTATATAATGGAAAAAAGAAAAATGACATTAAACAATAACCTCCTAAATTCCTAAAATTAAGTAATCTACTAGGTTTTTTAATTTTTAATTTTTTTTTTATATAACAATCTTCTCAGCCTTCAAATAGGAATCTTATCAAAAACAAAGAAATCCAGCAATAGAATCTTGATCCAAAAAAAAGGCACTAAAACATTAATTAACTGTATTTCAAGGTGAATACTGAATAGTGCGGATTGCGGCAGATATAAGCCGGTTTGGCTAAATGAGATTTTAAAACTTGTTCTCAATTGACGCTATTTTAAAAATAGTTAAGGGAATGAGCATTTTTTGAAAATCATGATTTTCTATAATTTTGCTTATAAAATTTTTTAATTTTTCTTATAAATTTTTTTAATTTTTAGTATTTGGCAAAATAGAAAGACAACAAGGGTGGTGTAGTGATTTGATCATACTATGTGTGTTTACAAACTTAAAAATTACATGATATATTGATTGATATAGATAGACATGTTTCATGTCTATTCAATAATGTAAGTATCGTTTTGATTAAATAAAAATGTAAATATTCTTCAATATTTTTTACATTTTGATTGTGTGTTATTAAATTTATTTATTTTTATAATTTTGTTAGAATTTGTTTCAATTGTTGTGAAAGCAACAAAATTTGAGCAAGAATATCATATTTCAAATCAAAATTTTCACACAAATATTCGAAAAATAATATCAAATTTTCATTATACATAAATAATTAATAAAAAAAATATAGTTATCTTATTATAATTTTTTAATTATATAGAATAAATACTAAAATGTTGGTTCCCCCCTATAGGAAAATGTTTCTCTCTAAATTAGCTTGGAGAGAAAACCTTCAAAAGTCTCCTATACATTTTTATTGGATGTGAATTTTGAAAATCCAATTGGATTGCTTGTTTTTATTATATTATCCATGCTTGCAAATTTTCAAGAAGATCAAATATCAATAGATATTTCATCAATAAAAATGTTTAAATTTTAAGTTTTTGTAATATAAATTTGTACATAAAAAAATAAGTTTATTGATCGGATATTAAATAATATCCAATTTGAACAAAATTTGACATGTGTATTAAGAACATAAAAAAAATGTAATCTAATGATTAGATTTTCAATATTCACATCCAATTAAATGATATAGGATGAGTTTGAAGGATTTTTCTCCCTCACAAAATCATAAGATTAATTTTAGTGAATTTCATAAATATTTAGCTTTGATGGTTTTTGTGTCAATTGTTGTCAAACCAACTAAAAATGAGGATGAATGTCATATTATAAATTTATTATTGTTATTTCCAATAAAAATAGCTTTTTATATAAAATTTATAAAAATAATTATATAGATTTATTAATATAAATAATTAATATGTGCATTTACTTCATTGGTTGATTTAATAAACTAATACTTTGATTCAAAGCTTTGATCAGTGGAAGCATAATTGAAAAGAATCTCAAGTAATGTGCCACATTGCAGAATCTCATTTTCTCTCATATGAAGTATCTAGTTTTATGTATATAAGACAATTAATTTTTCACCAAAAAAAAAGACAATTAACCATTACTCTAATCCGAAAGTCCAATAGAATAGGACCAAAATCTTATAATTGTTCATTTAATTAATTATTTTTTCACGAATACGAGTCAAGTTTGAGTTTGTCACCAAATTAGTTTATAGGTTCAAACTTCGTTCATTTTCTTGCCAAATAATGTCGGACTTGTTCATGAGTTACTTGATTAATTTATTATTTTCTCATATATAGTAACACAACTACTTAACTTGTTTATCCCTTTCAAATCTATGCTAATACTTAATAACTAAATTATAGTTGAAATTATATTATTTGAGTTAATTAAATAAAATATTTTCATATATGAAGTTACAAAAATTAGACTCACCAACCTTGTATTGTTAAAAAAATTATATAACTCTCATTATAAAAATGGACTAGTTACATCAATATAAATTTTTTTTTTTTATAGCTAATGAATTTATTTACAAAATTACATGATCCAATCTAAAGTCTATTTGAGTATATCTTTAGACATAGACACATAATTATATGTACACATAAATTGAGTCTTATATTTACAAACTTGTTCACAAACACATTAATATATTTAAATTAGGTTTTTTAATAATGGAGCCTAGACTTAGTTGTAAAATTGGCTCATTTGTTAAATAACAATTGTAATTTTTGTTTTTTGAACCGAGCCATAAATTGATCATAAACTTGCCATATTTAAATTTAATTATATTTGACTTAGGCATGGTTCAAACTTGGATTATTTGCTAAATAAATGAACATTTTCTCCAAAATTGTACATAAATAATCTCTAAACGCGGCCGTTTCATAGAGAGCAAAACGTGCCGTTTTTGTCTTCTCCCAAAAGCGGAAAGCCAGACAAAATCTGAAGGCGCTTGTAGTTGCAGAAGAGTAGCAGATAAAATAAAAAGTCGAATCCTACATACATATTTTGAAAATAGAGGAACAGAAGCAAAGCCATTTTTTTTTTTTTGATGGTAGAATAGAATAGATTTCAATATGAAATCCCAGCTTTCAAATCCCATAAATCAAATTCAACTCCCAATTCCCGCTAAAACCCTTCTCACCCACTGCCACTGTCACTACCCATCACATTTCTTATCCTATTCTAGAAAAACCAATGCTTTTAGTTTTAGAGCCAAATTACGCTCCAGCTCCAATAGTCTCTCAGTGCTTTTATATAACCGTAGCAAGCTGAGAATTAGTGCTTGCAATGCTTCGGCTTCTGACTCACTTGTGGTATCCACAGATGCAGAGGAAGATGCTGAGTCTGCTCAGATATTTGAGGTTTTTTTTTTTTCTTTTATTTTATTTTATTTTTTAAATTTAATTTTTGGGTTTGTTGAGTAATGGCAAAATTGATTTAACTAAGGTAATTAGGATTAGGATTGGTTAAGCTGAATTGGGTTTATGACATTTGGTGTGTTTTTTATTTTCAGTAAGTGAACTTTGTTCTTAAATTTTTACTCTTTTTTCTTTTTGGGGGGTTTTTGAGTGAATTCAACTAAGCTAAGTAGGATTAGGCTTAGTTGAGCTGATTAGGTGTATGAAATCTACTTTCACTGTGTTTGTGTAATTATGAGAGGGTACCCTTGCTTTTGGTAATTAGTAAAAGAGTATTATTTGGATTGAAAAATTTATCATAATGGAGATTGTTTGATCTTATGGTTTGGCTGTTGCATAGCATTAGAAGTTCCAGAAGATGCACAATGGAGCCGTTTTCCAAGCTTCAGAATTTCCATGATTCAGCAAATGAGCTTAGCATTTGAACTGCCATCCTTGGCATAACTCATTAAAACTCAAAATAGCGTCCACACAGAAGACCACATATTCCTAGCCATCATACAATGGAGTAGAACACGTTTAACTGATTCCCTCCTATTCTCACACATAAAGAACCAATCAATAATTATTATTATTTTTTTTTTAATGTTTCTGGAGATTATCTACTGTTATTATTCTGTCTAAAGCTGCTGTCCATGCAAAAAAAGCAACCTTTCTAGTTACCCTAGCACCCTGAATACTCCTCCAATCAAAGTTAGGCCCTATAAAACCCCTCAAAGCTTCATGATAAGAGTGCACTCCAAAATTGCCAGCCTTCACAAGTTTTCACACTATTTGATCCTCCTCTAATCTACCAGGGAAATTAGAATATAACGAATCCAAGAAATTATCCATAGACTCTGATTCCCAATTGTGTGGTGATCGGGTAAACTGAGGATTCCTTTAGGATGCATGGTCAATTCATTTGGGGTGCCGTACCACTGTCGTATCCATGTTGTACCCGTGTCATAATGGTCCTATTTACCTTATCATGTTATAATTTTTCAAAAATGCTCATGTCTCCGTATTGTACCCATACTGTGTCCATGTTCGTCTCCATGTCCATGTCCATGTCTGTGCATCCTAGATTCCAATTACATTCTCCATCCAAATAGGAGGCAACTGAGACATTCCTATCAGTTTATGTGTCTATCAATTAAAAAAGGATGCTATAAAAACATGTGTAAATTATATTCACATTTCATTTTTTTGTTATTTTTAGCATGCTAAATTTAGGGACCATAGTAATTGCAAAATCTGTCATCCCTGCTGTTTACTAGTTTATGTTTTGGGAAAAATGTTTGACATACTCATTTGGCAGAATGTATAAATCATTTGGATTTCTCAATTTCTAAAAATTTCCAGTCTTGGCAATGTTTCAGAAATTGAAGGATACAGAGAGACAACGAATAAATAAGATGGAGGAACTTGAGAACAAGGCTAATATGCAGTTAGAGAGGCAGCTTGTCATGGCTTCAGATTGGAGCAGGGCCTTGTTGGCTATGCGTGGAAAATTGAAAGGAACACAGTGGGATCCTGAGAACTCACACAGGATCGAATTTAGCGATTTCTGGAAACTCCTTAACTCAAACAATGTCCAGTTCATGGAGTACTCAAATTATGGTCAAACAATATCAGGTTGGAAGTTTTTTTTAACTGGTGTTATTCATTACATAAATCTTAAACTCTTTTGGTGGTCATTTTTGTGTGTAATACTTCTCAATGCATGAGATTTTTTTCTTAGCATTGTTGGTTTGCAAAAGTTTGCGAACTTGTCAATTGTTTAGGTGATTAAATTGGCAAAATGTGATGAACTATAGTCTGTATACAAACAATCGGAAAAAGTTATTGCTGGGATTCATATGGGAACGTATACCTTTAATTTTAAAGAGTGGATTCAAAAACATATATATTCTGACTCAAAGGGAGAAATGCATTGGAGTATTTTGTACTTGTAATCATGTTTCAACTCTACCTATCTATATGAATAATTTATATGGGAACATTTTGGTTGTTGTAGGTGTGAGGATAATAAACTTGCTAAACTCAATTCAACTCAATTAAGCCTTAATCCCAATTAATTGGGGCTAAGTGAAGACCAATTTATTAATTTTTTTTTGATAGTATCATTTCTGAAGCAAATGAAAATTTGAGATTTTGAGAGAATAGAAGGGAGTAAGTGTCAATTTATTAATAAGAAGAAATTGACACAGTGGCCTTGGTTGGTGGTGAACTTTTTATTTTTGAGTTTGGTGTTCAAGATTGATATAAATTCTTTCTAGAATATTTATATAATGATTTAGCAAAAATGCACCCAGAATCCCTCTAGTGATGCAAATATTAGTGGTTTGGGCACGAATTCTTCCTAAGTTGCTTCAACCAGATGATTTCTGAACAAATGAATTTACCTAAATGGAGTTTAACCAGATAAATTTACATTAGAGAATTGGTTCGGCGGTTTGTCTACACATTCGTTATCCTTTTAGCTAAAGTACTATCCAACTGTCAATTGAAGCACATAACTCTGTACATCAACTTGTAGTTTATAGAGAAATATGCAACAAAGACTAAAAGAGGCAGATGTAGTAACCTAAATATAAATGAACTGTAGGTGAAGTCAGAACCTGTGTGGTTACAGATTATTTGCATTGCCTCTTGGTCAGCCTAATTTGTTGGACATGCTAGAATTGGAATTCACAGGTTGAAGTTATGCAGAAGATCAAATCATATGGGGATACTTAAGACTATGTCAAACATTGTTTAGTCTAGTGAAACTTAGAATTCCATATCGTAGTCTTTTCCCTAAATTCCATATTGCATCTGGCATTTCACTTTTCCTTTTCCTTTTGGTAATTTGATGTGCATGCACATATTTACTACTGTGTCTTCAAGTTCTGGCATCCAGTCAATTTTACACTTAAAAGTTTGATTAGGTTATCCAAGTGGTACATCTGAGCAGTTTTGGGGTTCAAGGGATACCCCAGGGGTTCCAGCACCTCTTGTGGTGCTTGGGCACTGTGGTTCGAAATTGTTCTCTGAGCAGTTCACTTGTCATTATAGTGTTTTAGCTAGCTTAGCCTCTAGAAATAAATATGTTGTTCTTGTGTCTCTAATGGTAACTCTTAATGCCAAAAGACTGCCTAGAACTTTGTCACCATTCATGGGTCATCTTTATTTCCTTGAAATACTCTGCTGATGATTTATTGTCCCGTTTGCACAGTAATTCTACCATACTACAGAGACGGAAAAATGGAAGGAACAAGAGGGAATTCAAAGAAAGATATTGTTTTCCGGCGTCATGTTGTGGACCGTATGCCGATTGATTGCTGGAATGATGTTTGGCACAAGTTGCATCAGCAAATGGTAAATGTTGATGTTTTTAATGTCGACACAGTACCTGCAGAAGTGTACTCAACTGTTGCAACTGCAGTCATATGGTCCATGCGGCTTGCCTTATCTGTTGCGTTATATCTCTGGATTGATAGCATGATGAGACCAATTTATGCAAAGTTAATACCTTGTGACTTGGGAAGTCCTAGCAAAACAACCAGGCAGCCACTGAAGCGCCGTGCGCTTGGATCCTTAGGCAAGAGTCGGTAAGTAGAGAGTGATTTCTTGGTAATTTGGTTTTGGGTATTAAATTTTGTTTCATTTCATGCTATGGATAGCTGGTTGATATTAGTCATTTTGCCTATTGTTGCTATATGTTTAAAAGTAGGGAAATCTGATTTCTCTTATAGCATCATTATTGCCAGTCCTTATAGAGTTGCTCTTGTAATAGTATTTGTGTATGCTAATTGTATCTTTATCATTTTTCTGGTATTCATTTCTTAAAATTTTTCATACCACAGAATTATGACTAAGGATTCTTCTCTAATAAGCCATTGCCTTGGTGTTTTGAGTCATAGGAGTGACGCAGGACAACCAGAATAAAACTGAAACAACAATAAAATAAAGGGATATGACCTAGGAGTCAGCACCTAGGCCTTACTTGGAGTCAGCACTAAGTGGAAAAACCACTAGGAGTCAGCACCAAGTGGGAAAACCATTAGAAGTCAGCACTTAGGATAGACTTGGAGTCAGCACTAGACAAAAGAAAGACCAAACGACCATTTTTTCATTCATCAAAATATCAACCATCCCTTTACAATAGGTTGCTTATAAAGGACTGCTAAACTCTAGTTCTAATTGGCTAGGAAACCCTAATTGCCTTATTACAAAAATAATCTTACTTCCAAATTAAAATACTAATAGCCTAATAAACTACTAGGACCTAAAATATAAAAATACAATTGACTTGCAAACATAAATAATACTAAATAATAATCTTCTTGCGTCTCCCGCATCAAGGAGTTTTTGCAATTAGATCATTAAAACTTTACATAACAGATTTTATTAGTATTACTTTTGTTTATAAGTGGCAGACAGACATATTTCTAATGTGAACAGAGCTGGGGAATGCTTCTTGCAACCAAATACTATGGATCTAACTTTTAGCTACCTTTCCACCAGGGCAAAATTTATATCTGCTGAAGAATCTACGGGTGTTACATTTGATGATTTTGCTGGCCAGGAATATATAAAGAGAGAACTACAGGAGATTGTAAGGATTTTAAAAAATGATGAAGACTTCCAAGACAAAGGCATCTACAGCCCAAAAGGTGTTCTTCTCCATGGACCTCCTGGAACTGGTAAAACACTGTTGGCTAAAGCTATAGCTGGTGAAGCCGGACTTCCTTTCTTTGCAGCAAATGGCACTGATTTTGTTGAGGTGAGGCCTGATGCTTCTTAATGTTAAAGGTTATATAAACAGGAAGGATGGTAGTTGGTGTAGAAAAATGTTGTAGGATAATTTAAGCCCAAAGGGAATAAAAGGCCCATTGGTACATTGTCTTTTATTTCTCTAAATTATTGTTATTATTATGTCTTGAGTATTTTAAAGTATCATGGGACTAGCATGTGACTTTCAATGAAGTTGGGTGGTTAGGATTTATTTGTTATATGTAAGATAAATGTTTAGGATTCTAGGGTTACCAAAGGTTGTTATAAATAGCCTCTTTTGAGTTATTGTAGGCACCCTTTTGTTTTCTATTTTATGAAATTTCAGATTTGAACATTTCTTGAG
This sequence comes from Quercus suber, assembly GCF_002906115.3. Lineage (NCBI taxonomy): Eukaryota > Viridiplantae > Streptophyta > Magnoliopsida > Fagales > Fagaceae > Quercus > Quercus suber. The sequence goes on along the minus strand of NW_027069780.1, from coordinate 799,691 downwards.
CTCTTTGAGACTAGAAATTGATATTTGATTTGATATATAACTGATTGTCCTAAAAGCTTAAGATGTTAAGAAAAAGTGAATTTATTCATTTAACCAATATTCTTACATTCACGGTCACCCTCGCATTTGAGCTTGGACTCCACCTTAATAAGTGGGGCCCAACACATAGGATTTTTAAATTTTTAAATGGGAGGTAGAGATGGGGTTTGAACTTAACCATCTGCTCTGATACCTTGATAAAGTATTGATTGTTCTAAAAGTTTCAACTATTAGAAAATGATGAATTTAATTAGTTAACTAACATTCTAACTTGATTGTTCCAACTTCAATCTTATTATCTTATTATTATTATTTTTACTTTAATCTTGTTTGTTGCTGTAATTTCTTCTTAAACCTTCTTTAGATCAAATCTATCCCAGCATAACTATCATAGCCTTGAATAATAAAGACCCCATATGGAAATCTTTAAATGGGGGATAGAGATGGGGTTTGAACTTAATCATCTACTTTGATACCATGATAAAGTATTGATTTTCCCAAAAGTTTCAGCTACTAGGAAATGATGAATTTAATCATTTTAACCAAAATGATGAATTAATTAGTTAACCAATATTCTACCTTGATTGTTCCAACTTCAATCTTATTATCATTTTATTACTTTAATCTTGTTTGTTGCTGTAATTTCTTCTTAAACCTTCTTTTTATCAAATCTATTTCTGCATAACTATCATAGCCTGGAATAATAAAGACTGCATTTGGAAATCTTACAGAAATAAAATCATTTTATTTGTTTACCATAGATTCTGAGGTCATTCTAGGTACAACTCTTCAACATAATGGATTGATTGAAGAATATGGAATCATCACTACAAATGATCCTATATATGCATGATGCTTGGACGAAATACAACAGTACAAAAGATTGAAATATGGTGCTATAGTGATAAAATTGGAATGATAAAGAGAAGATTAGTGTGGCCCTTGCACAAGGGTGACATGCATAAATCGAGAAATGTTCGAACTTTTTTCTTATTAAAAAAAGGGTGTTAAAGCGATACTTATAAAACAACTCTTCATAGTGAAACTTTATTTTGTAGCCAAGAACATGGTTGACATGTGATTTCGCATGTGTCTCAGTCTGAACAGGTAATAAAAAGTTATAATATTTGTTGTAAGATTATAATAAATACACATATAACCTAAGGGTAGCACAATCAGCTGGGAATCTTGTCATATGAAGCGGAGGTCACTAGTTTGAATCTTTTCTTCCCCATTCCATTGGGGTCAAATCTAACTCATCAAAAAAATTTGAAATAAAAATATACCCCAATATGTTTCTGTAAGCATATATTTTTCTTACTTCAGAGAAAGGTTTTTAATATGTAGAAAAAAGAGGATCATTGGTTTTTACCAATATGGACTAATTTTTATTTATTTATTTATTTTTTTGGGGGAGAGAGGAAGGGGGTGGGGGGGGGGTGGGTGTTGGGGGAGGGAAGGAGGAAGATTCTAGGGGGCCTCATGGAGTTAGCCTTTGGAAGCATATACGAAATTTATGGGATTAATTCTTGAGATTTATTCAGTTTGATGTCAGAGGTGGCTTGAGAAAGTTTTTGACATGATCGTTGCTGTGGGGACAGATTGCTCAAGGATGCTTATCCTTAGTTTTACTACATTGCAAGGGATAGAAGTGCAAGGTTCGCAAAATACTTAGAATGGACAAATTGAGGTATTCCACGGACTTGGAGCCCCACTTTGATCCTTCCTTTACAAGACTGGGAATTAGATCCTATGACTAATTTTTAAGAGGACTTAAATGTTGTGTGTCAATGTAAGGGGTGAGGATAGTTTAACTTGGCTCCCATCGAGAAGTAAGGGTTTCTAAGCTAAAAATTAATTTAAATTTTTCCTCAGAAAATCATTTGGAAGGTTAAGGCGCCACTTAGAGTGGCTTTCTTTGTTTGGACGGTGGTGTTGGGTAAAAGATTTTTTTTGATAAGTAATAAGTTTTATTGATATCAAAAAAGGAACACCTTAGTACACAGGGAGTGTACAAGGGGTCTACAAATCAAGTACGTGTGTTGGGTAAAAGATGCGTAGAAGGGGTATTTTGATCATGGACTAGTGCTGTATGTGCATGGCAGATCCAATTAATGGATCATGTATTTCTCAATTGTAATGTTGCTCATGAATTGTGGAATATGGCGTTCTGCTTGGAATTAACTTTGTGATATTGTGTACTGTAGTCAGGCTTCTAGAATGTTAGGAAGGGAGGTTTGGTAAGCATGAAGGAATAATGCTTGAAATGCCCTCCCATATGTTTGATGTGTATTTGGAAAGACCAGAATGCATGAATGTTTGAGGGATAGGAGACAATTGATAGATAGATTGAAGAATGTTTTTTGAAATGGCACTTCTTGAATGGATCAGAGCTATGCTTCCAGCTACCTCATCAAGTTTTATTGAGTTTTTAGATATGTTGAATTTTCTTACTTGTATCTTGGTTTAGTGGTTTTGCTCGTATACATCCTGTGTATTGGGGTGAAGCCTACTGGTGTTTTTTTCTTTCCTTTACCATTAATGAAATTGTTTATTACTTATAAAAAAAAAAATTTATGTTTGCTTTAATTGGTTGACATTCTTCTCAAAGAAGCGTAATCTGCCTTCATTTCTTAGATCCTTAGTGCCTTAACTTGAACTATTTGGCCAACCACATTACAATTGCCTCATTCTCCATTTATTTTGTTGGATGGTCATTGAAATGATCTGTTTAATTCTATTCCAGCATTTAGCTACTTGCTTACTGATGGTGGTTATCATCTTTGTTTTGGTTCAAGTAATTTGGATTGTTGGAAATTAAATGAGACTTGGCTGACAGAACAGCTTTTTCCAGATGTTTGTAGGTGTTGCAGCATCTCGTGTTAAGGATCTTTTTGCTAGTGCCAGATCGTTTGCACCTTCCATTATATTTATTGATGAGATAGATGCTATTGGTAGCAAGCGCGGTGGACCTGATATTGGTGGGGTAAGATATAATTTAGAAATATTGCTTACTTGACTTCTCGGTTAATGAATATCACTCCTTTGTGGTTTCATTTTCTATCATGTTTTCTATAAATGCTATTTTGACTATAAACTACATGTAAACTTGGCTTTGTATTTAAATGCTATATGCACAATCTTCTAAGATTGCAAATGTTGATTCATTTGTGATTATGGCTTAAGTCTGGCAATAATGTTGTTGTTGTTTTTTTTTTTGGACATGTTCGTTACATTTTTAGATTGGGCACAAGTTAAAAAAAAGAGAGAATATTCTGTTAAAAAAACAATTTAATGGAAATTGTTTATAGTGGAGGGCAATTTTCTTATTACCAATCATTTAGGGGGACATTGCTTTTTAAATTTTAAGAGGGAAATTGAGATTGACCCCATAGTTTAGGGAGGCAAAGTGCAATTAACCCTAAAATTTTTGTTACTTAAAAAAAAAAAAAAATGTTTAGGGGATTAATGGAATTTCAATGTATAAGTTACATCAAAGCTCTTAAAATAGCATCTCTAAATTATAAGAAATACCATGGAGGCTACAATTGCTGACTTTATACCTTTCAAATTTGTATTTGTATCAACCATTAGTTATAACAGTTTAGTTTTGTTGATCCTTTATGAGTGGTCTTTCAACTCCTATTCTTTCTCTGTGAATTCTTTGTTGGTGTTGTTAGATAATAGATATTTTACTTGTTAGCCAATAAATTCTAGGCCTGTATATTTTTCTTCGGGAAAGTTTTGCTGCATACTAGTATGCAACAATTGCTGCATAATGGATTGTGTGGCAGCAAAAAGAAAGCTACACGTGTCCAAGGGTCATGTGCAACATGATCAGGTAGACCCTTGGACACATGTTGCATTCTTTTTGCTGCCACATAACCCATTATGCAGCAAAATATTTCTCTTTTTCTTCACTATTTCTTAGTTGTTTTCCTTTTTATTTATTCTATGTGTTGTTGTATACATCCTGTATGCACTTTCTGAGTTTTAATGAATTTCTAATATTTATCCAAAAAAAAAAAAAAGGTAAAGGGTAGAGGGTTAAGTCACGAGTGCAATCTCTTGTGGATGCAGAAGTTGTGTATTTACCTATATAGGAAAAGCAAAGTATAGAGATGATAAGTTAAGAGAAACAGTGAAAAATGACACAATTTATATGGTCGATTTTTAATGTTTTTGTATAGCATATGGCCTACCAAGTAACTTGACATTAGAGCAAACTAAATAGCGTCCAACATATTCTAAACAGGAGCTTTGCTATGTATCTGGAAGTGGGAATTTATTTTCAACAATTTTCTTCGACACTGAAAATCTCACTCTTAAGTTTATAACTTGTCAGATGTGTTTCTCCTTCTATCCAAACACATTCTTAATATATATCATACCATATGAAGCTATGTTAACTGGAAATCTAAATGAGATTGTTGTCAACACTTTACCATGTTAATTTTAGAATCTAGACATAGTTTTACATATATTTTTTTGCTGAATAGATATGACTTTTCATGTGCCCTTATGTTTTTCATAGTCATAATCCTTAATCACACCAACAGAATATTTATCACAGTACAAAGCTCCAGACTGCCTTTACAGCCATGACCATTTCATTGCTTTATGTATAGGGTGGTGCAGAAAGGGAACAAGGCCTACTTCAGATACTGACTGAAATGGATGGATTTAAAGTTTCTACATCACAGGTACGCTTTTATATCTCTTCCTGGAAAAGAAAGATTATCTGGTTTAACTGGCTTACTTGGTCTTGTCAGGTGCTAGTCATAGGTGCAACAAATAGACTAGATATTCTTGATCCTGCTCTCTTGAGAAAGGGCCGTTTTGACAAGATCATAAGAGTTGGTTTGCCATCGAAAGATGGTAGATTGGCCATATTAAAGGTATTTCCCTTAATATCTTTTCATTACAAAAATTCTAGCTTTTTTCACTTGATATCTCTATCAGTGTTGTCAATCCTGTCAGGCATTGGTTTGTACCGGCCAGTACACATTATTCTTAAAAAGTCTGGGATGGTTTATCTGTTCCACACTGTCTTGCATATTGTTTATACTGGCCTATACCAGCCATAATGTCTGCTTGTACCACTCATTACTATCCTAATGTCTTGCTATCTTAAAGTCTCTTAAAAATTTTAAATTTTTTTTGACATATATATATATATATATATTTTTTTTTAACTACAAAAGATAAATAAGTTGAGGTTTAATTGAATAGTATATAAAATCCCTACAATCAATGACTTACATTAATATTTTTTCTTGTTTTATATGTTAGGTTGAGGTATCTTGTATGTTTGTAATGTCGTTGTCGCCCTGAGGAAAGTGCTAGCCAAATCGGCATTTTACCTCTAAAAGTCAAGTTATAATTAGGGCTTGTAATTGCTTATATAGCTTTGATTGACGTAGTGCAAGTCTGATATGGGACTCAACATATGCCTGTACAACACATGAACACACTCATCTAATCTAGTCCAATATCCAATTCATTTGGGTTGCCTTGATTAGTAGCATGCGTTGCCATCCTTAGCTCAATGGTTCAAAGAATAGTATCAGAGCCAACCTAATAGCGCCATGTGGCTCAGGGGCACTCTAGCAATGTGTGCCCTGATGAGGAAATTAGGAATTTAAAGGAAATTGTGATACTCCAAATGGATTGGATTGGATTAGAGCATTGTGTGTTGAGTTTCACATTGGGCGTGTACCCTAATTGTTATATAAGCAATTATGATGAACCCTAATTGTAAAATGGTTAGTCCTTTTGTAGTATAGTGTAGATGTAGTTAACAGTTTCCTTGGGTCATGACATTTTGGTGTAGGACAACCAGAAAAATTGAACAATAAAATTGATAGACAGGAAAAATAAAGGGAATGACCTTGCTTCCAAATATTAAAATACTAATAGCGTAATAAACTACTAGGACTAAAAACATAAAAATACAATTGACTTGCAAACATAAATAATACTAAATTAAAATAAAAGTCTTCTTGTGTCTTCCGCATTACATTTACAATTGGTTTACTTTTTGTATGTAAATACATGTTTAAAAGAAACACAAATTATTTTATGCCATCAAACTAGAAGGGTCTGGTGCCTTGTACATAGACAAATTGAGATGCTGTCTTGGTATTGACAACATGTTTCATATGGGGGTGTACAAATTACAGATGTCACTGAGCTGAATTGATGTTGCCAAGCTATCATGTCTGCTTATGGTAGTTGCTGACATGCTCGGAGGCAGTGGCTGGTGGCATTTTTTTTTTTTTTTTTCGTCCAATGGGATTGGTGAGGTTGTCGATAGGGATATTTCAAAACTGACATAACTACACCAATCACCCTTGACACACACACATTCAGATTTGCTATTGAAAACCCTTCTTTCCCTCCTTTTCCTCCTCTCCCTAACGCTCATATCTTCGACCACCATTGAGCCACCACAACCATCGTCCAATCCGCCGAAACCCCCAAATAGAAAATCATTTGTGGAAATTGTTTGTTACTCTTTTTAATCTTTATTTTCTGCGAAACAGGTGCATGCCAGAAATAAGTATTTTCATTCTGAGGAGGAAAAGGAAGTTCTCCTTCAGGAAATTGCAGAGCTTACAGAAGATTTTACTGGGGCAGAGTTGCAGAATATACTGTAATCTATTCTTTGTCCATTTATCCTCTCTCAAGTCAACATCAGAAGCTTGAGCCTGATGCTTTCTTGAATTGAATGTCAGGAATGAAGCTGGAATTTTGACTGCCCGGAAAGATTTGGACTACATTGGACGAGAAGAGTTGCTAGAGGCTTTGAAAAGGGTCAGTTGTGCCTTTCCCATTCTCTCTCTCTTACTGGGGAAGATTAAGCCCTTCCCTTACATCATGTGTAACTAATGATTAATTTCAAATAATGCACTCTCATTTACACTCTTTACATTTAATGAATTGCAGCAAAAAGGCACATTTGAAACAGGCCAAGAAGATAGTAAAGAAATTCCAGAGGAATTAAAGCTTAGATTGGCATACAGAGAAGCAGCTGTTGCTGTTCTTGCATGCTACTTCCCAGATCCCTACAGACCCTTCACTGAGGTCAATTGTCATGTTATCTCATTCAGTCAAGAGTTTTCTCCCTGCCTAGAAACATGTTAAACTCATGTTTGTACATAGCTTTTGCAGACAGATATAAAATCCATTCATAGCCAGCCAAATATGCAGTATACCGAAGTTTCAGGAAGAGTTTTCTCAAGAAAATCAGATTATGTGAACTTAATTGTGCGTGCATGTGCTCGTAAGTTATGAAAACATTTACCTTGTTTTGCAAAATTGTCTTTGATAGCTCCCTGTAGCTTTTATTTTATTTATAATTGGGTTTTTTATTTATTTATTTATTTTTTTTAAATAATTCGATCTGAGTTATGGTATAAAATATTCTTTCCATCTTTAATTTTTTATTAATTCCTCTCTCTCTCTCTCTCTTGGGAGAGGTTGAGGTTGTGGGTTCAAAACCCATTGGGTGCTTGCGTAAATAAAAAACTATTTCTTTTTGGCTTTCTAATGGAACACATAGATGTAGTTCCTTGAGTATGGCTTCACTTGAGTTCCAAGAAGTTTGAACTTGTATTGGGTAGATAATTACATTCCTTTAAACTTCGGACTATTTGTTGATTGTCAAATTCTCACAAGTAAAAATTCATTATGCGTTCTTTTAGGTTTCATTGCATTTAATATACATAAAAATATGGTTGTTGTAAATGGATGACAATGGTTCTGTTGCTTTTGTTCATTTAGGATTGAAGTAGCACAATATCCTGAGCCTTATTTTGTTAATCAGTTCGAAACTTGCAAGTTACTAAATTTTCCAGAATTTTGAATTTGCATGGTCTATATGGTTAAGTAGTGTTTTGATTATTTTCATGGTGAAAATGTTACATTGTATTCATCACAGCATGACAATGTTTGTGTTACAAATTATTTGTTGCAACTCTGAGTTTTGCAGCCCATAACGCAAATTGACTAGGCCTGACTTTGTGAGCCATTTGAGAGAGGTTCTTTTACTTCACTGCAAGAGTACAACTCCCCTGATTAGTACCACATGGCAAACACTTTTGGGTTGAGACTAGTAGAAGTTTTTGCTTCTTGATTGTATAGTTATTAATATACTAATGGGCATAGCATGTCTAGTTGGTGTCTCATGTGCAGAAAAAAGTAACCTGATTAGCGAGGAATGGTGCTTCACTGAATATGTTATTTGCATGTTTATTTTTAATTTTTTTTAATTTTTGCTTTTTGGTCAATGTGATTATATATTACTGATATCACCAATTTGTAGCAAGAGTAATTGAGGAGGAGATGTTTGGGGTTGACAACGTGTGTTGGATCTCTGCAAAGGCCACATTAGAAGCTTCAAAGCGTGCAGAATTCTTGATTCTGCAGACAGGAATGACTGCATTTGGGAAAGCATACTACAGGAATCAACGTGATCTTGTGCCAAATGTACATTTGAGGGATCTGGCTAACAAAACTTTAATATATATATATGTGCTATTGTTAGAGCAAGAGCTTTTCTGAAGTACATATCTATTTATTAGTAACTTTTAATATTTTTACAGCTTGCAGCCAAGCTACAAGCACTTAGAGATGAATACATGCGTTATGCTGTGGAAAAATGCTCATCAGTGTTGAGAGAATACCATTCAGCTGTAGAGACAATCACAGGTCATGTTAATTTTTTATTCACATATTTACTAAATTGAACAATCCATCGCATGTGGTTTGTCAGTCAATAGTGGTCTTCTGAGTTGGTAACCTTAAAATTTTTAATGAAATGGTTTAATGTTATAATTTTGTGTTATAAAAGAGTTGCAGTCTGCATATAGTTGGTATTGACAGGCTGCAAGTTTTAATGTTGGGCAGATATTTTACTTGAGAAGGGAGAGATTAAGGCTGAGGAAATTTGGGACATATATAATAGGGCTCCACAAATACCCCAGGTACTTGAATGTAGGGGTTCTGTTTAAGTACATTTGGTATACATTCAGTTCTTGTTGGGGAGGTTTTTTTTTTTTTTTTTTTTTTTCCTGACAGGAGAAGAGTACAATGTTACTCTATGGTATAACTAGTGAGATTATTTATGTTTATTTATTTATTGCTCCCTGCTGTCATATCTACTTAAACTACTTTGAGATACTCTTTACTGTTAATCCCTGTATGTAATGTATGTTGCTTTTCAGCTATTGCTTTATTTTTGATAACTGTCTAGGCTATTATTTTTTCTTATAAACTCTGAGAGAGAGAGAGAGAGTATCTCACTTATAATGAAAAACCAATCTTTCTCCTCTTGTTCTCTGCCCCCACCCACCCCCCCCCTCCCCCGCCCCCCCGGAAAAAAAAGGTTGTCATGTTCAATAGATTATTTGGAAGTTCTACTGGTCTGCATTATGTTTTGACCTGACATGTTAAGTTCTTAGTCACACATTTTTTAAAAATAAATAAATTGGAATGCAAGTTTGATTGAGGATTGGAGAGGAGAGGTGAAATAAAAGGCTCAGGATGTGTAAACTATAAGAACAAGTCATGTTGGATTGTCCTACAGTAGCACTTCTGCTTATTAACTCTACCAAAGGCGATTAATTGAATTTTACTTTACTACACACATCTGCGTCCTAAAGTTCTTCCTTTCTTGATTATTTTTCAGTGAAAACGTTTCACTTTTTGGGGAAAAAAATTAAAATGATGCCAAAGGGATGCAATCCAAGTGCACATAAAGTTTACAAGAGAGGAGCACCTCAAACAATACAAAACATAAATAGAAAGAACGTTAGATGAAATTTAGCAATGCTGTACATTAAAAAAAGAAAGTCTATTTGCACTTTTTTTTGTTGGTTAATTACATGCACCAAATGGGTTTTGAATCTAAAACCTCACCCTCCTCCCACACAAGTCAAATGAGGAATTGCCATTTGAGCCAGGGATATTTGTAGTCATTTTCTCAATAATGAAATGACAAAGTGAATAATCACACAGATTAAACTTTTCACATGCTCACTATATGAACCCAAATATTTGTACTGCAATTTTGCATATTAATTCTCTGAGACATCTGTGAAAGAAAAAAATATATGCTTTAGCAATAATTCATTTCTAGATTATTAGAATTATGTGTATTTTATTAATAAAGAAAATATTGGATCTGTTTCATGAAAATTTCACATTCTGCCATTGAGTACTGAGAGTATAATGTTTTGTTGCTTACATTCTGCCATTACAATGTCTAAACAATAAAATATTTATAAATTTTTTGCTGCCTTTGATACTATGAGAACTTTTTGGTTAAAATGATGTGAATGTCTGAGGTATTAACTCCTTTGCTCCTTGTTCAGCCAGCTGTGAATCCAGTCGATGAATATGGAGCCCTAATTTATGCTGGACGATGGGGAATCCATGGAATCACACTTCCTGGGAGGGTTACATTTGCTCCCGGAAATGTTGGATTTTCAACCTTTGGTGCACCCCGCCCAATGGAGGTATGTGAAAATGTATTCTTTTGAGTACTGCTATGCATTCATAGAATCTTACCTTATCATAAGTCCAAGTAATTCGTTTGTGCAGACCCAAATCATAAGTGATGAAACTTGGAAGCTAATAGATGGAATCTGGGATAAAAGGGTTGAGGAAATAAGAGCTGAAGCTTCCATGGAAGTTGAAGAAGACAAAGAAAAACCGCAACTTTTGATGGCCAGCCACTTCCTTTGAAAGCAGATCATGCTTTTCTTCCTGGTGTGTAGCAGTTTCTTCTTGAAAATGCTAGTTTTATTTACTTATTTTTATTATCATTCTTGTTAGAAGTGTGGTTAAATGATTAAATTTACCATATTCAATAACTTAAGCTTTTGGGACAATCAGTAATTTAACATGGTATCAGAGTAGGGGGTCTTGAGTTCAATCCCTGTCTCCTCCACTCTGCCTCCCATTTAAACTCCCACGTGTTGAGCTTCACCTATTAAAAGGTATTTTCGGCTTACACGTGAGGGAGTGTTAGGAGTATGTGGTTAAATGATTAAATTTACCATATCCCAATAGCTTAAGTTTTTGGGACAATTGGTAATTTAACAATTTTGTTTTGTGTGATCCCTCATTTTTATCATGGACTCTCTCCAGTCAAAGGAAGTCAATGAGCTTTAGGCTAAATGACATTTCCTTCTCATTTAAGAATAGAAGGAAATATGAATTAGGGTCAATTAACTTTTTAATCTTAAGCATTGTGGTTTACTCTATAAAATAGAAAGCAATTGTAGAATGCTTTAAGATTTTCAAATATGTTGGACTATAAGCCTTTGATTTACTTGAATATTTACCTTGGATGGGGTCAATTGGGGATGTAGAAAGCTCTTTAGCATAGGTTGCATGCCTATACTGTGCTCAGGAGGTGTTCAGCCTACATCAATCCAACTGGGAGAATATGATATGATTTGAGGAAGTTGGGCCTGCCTTTCCTTGTCCTCCCTTTTCATCTTCTTTATTAATTACCCCTTTTGTATATCTTGTATAGGATAAAGATGAGAAGTTGTGTATAAAATTGGAGCTTTCATCTTCCATGTGGAGTCGGACTATTTTTCATCAGATGAAAAACTGACATGTCTCCATTGTTGATGGATGTGTTGCTTGGCTGGAGTTTTTGTTGCTGAATAAAAGCAACATGAAGTTGACAGAGCTGAGAAGGCCTTCAATCTTAATTTATTCTCAAAGATACAAGCTAGAGGTAGTGGTTGAACCAAAGTGGTTGAATTTCATGAGAGGGGTCACTGTTGTATACTGAGATTATGTCACTGAGGTCCTTTGTGTGAAGAGAGTTTTGAAAGGAAGAAAATTGTTTTCATTTTTGTTGCTGATGAGTTTGAAGTGAATGCCTTATTGATGATATCAAGGGAAATATCTATTTCAGCAATTTGTAAATTAATTCATTGGTTTCATGTATATGGCTAAAAATACATACTCTTGTGATAGGTTGGTGAAAGAATTACAAATTTTATAACAAGGTTCTCTTATTCAAAAATAGTATTGGTTTTCTATACAAAAACAATATCAGTTGCCTTTTGCCTGATTCTCTTGTTCCAATTTTATGTTTCTCTGAAGAGGCTCCAGCTGCCTAACTAGACCCTGAAGTGGAGGTTGATATCTATGTCCTCTGGAAGCCCACGCTGAGAAGGGAACTTGGGGAGGAGACTAGCAATATACTTAGCCGCTTCCAAATATGCTGTAAACTTGTTTATGGTCTCAATTTGTTTAGCTCGCACATTGTCATATGCTTTTGAATTGTAATGTCCCCTTTTCACTGCATGCATAGCACTGGTCACTGGCAAGATGTGAACAGTGCAGTTGTTTTCCTTGCTGAGTAACTCCTTTGCTACCTTCTTCCTAAAAGACCAGCTGCCGGTTCTAAAATTGAAGTGATATAGAGGAAGGAACCGTTGCCCATAAATAGCTAAAAATTCCATTGCAGCTAAAATAAACTCAAATTCCTCATGGGACATGTAGTAGGGGAAGCTGATCCTAGTCCATCCTGGTTTTACTCCGACATAGCCCTATAAAAATACAAGAAAATTTTAGCTCAAAATAATGCCTCTCTACCTCAGATTTTAGATTTAGGGAGTATAATATTTACCTTTTGAATGGCAGCTCTGATGGCAAGTGAATAAGTGGCATCCAAGTTAAGCAGAGAGTGACCATAGGGTCCAGCACAAGCACACCCACCTCGAGCCTGGATGCCAAACAGGTCATTGAGGAGTTTTGCTACAAATGGTCCATGAAGAGGCTTATCTCTCTTGTTCCCTGTCTCTCTCCACATGTCTGTATTAACCCCATTTTTGAGGCTAGCCAAAGGAGAAATGCTAGTAGTAGTACTATAAATGATGAAAGACAATATAGCTTGGCGCTTGGCACTTGTATTTCCTAAAATACGTATATTTTGATTCGAGAGAAGCCTTTGAAGCGCTTTCTCTATGTAGGTGTGCTCCTGTTTTTCTATCACATGGCAACCAATGTAATCCTTTACCCAGAAAGCCAATGCTGCTCTAACTGTCTGGATTATTTGAGGAGTCCCACCATTTTCCCTTTCTTCTATGTCATCCAAATACATTGTGTCCTGCAATTGATGATAGTTGATTAACAAGTGATATGGTAAGAGTAAAGAGTCCTTCAGTGGGACTTTAAAGTAATTCACCCTTATCAAGTTTCCTCTAAGAATTTCGTTTGGAACTATTTTTATATCTGTATGTGATACATTTACAAATTAGCATAACTAAATGTGTTATAAAATTTTACCAAGTTTATATATAATATATATAATGTTTGAAAATATAGATAACTACTAATAAATTAAATATAAGTTTATTTGAAACAAACGAAGAAAAAATCATTTAAATTTTTATCCCTGAAATTCTAAATTTTAGTTTGTCCAATCTCTATTGTTGTATAATAATAATAATAATAATAATGATGATGATGACGACGATGATGATGGTGGTGATTTATTTTCAAGATTTATTAATTTTGATTCTATGATTTTTTTTTTTTCATTTTATAACTCATTTAATTCAAAAATAAAAAAAATTAAATTAGATTTCTCAATTTTTGTAGTGTAGTAAATAGTTGCACCAAAATTAAGAAAATTAGATGAGACACATGATATAAAATTATACTCTGATTTAAAATCTAATTAAATTTTCTCTTACAAAACTTTTTTTTTTGGAGAACGTTTTCTCTTACAAGTTATGTTATTTGACATAATATGGGACCTTTAGAATTTTTTTAAAAGAGATATTATGTCCACAATATTTTCATAATAAATCATAGGTGGAAAATTTTTATTTACTCTAATTTGAATTCAAAATTTAAATTATTTTTTTACCCATCTATAACAAGCAATAATAGTCTGCCACTTAAAATTTGTTATGAAAATGTTGCGGACATAAAATTTCTCTTTTTTTAACCAAACACTCTCTCAACTGCCATTTTTACATTCTATATGTTGAATTTTAGAAAAGAGGTTCAATTACCTTTTCTTTGAAGCCATTGACATAATTAACAGTTCCACCTCCACATGTTGATGGTGGAGAAGATTCCAGTTGATAGAGGACCTTTCTCATCAAAAGTATGCCAGGTGATCCAGGCCCACCAAGGAACTTATGTGGACTAAGGAAAATGGCATCATAGCCATCAATCTCCCCAGATCTCATGTCAATCTCCACATAAGGGCCACTGAGCACGTAAACAAATTTTAGTTTTTGATGCCAAAAACCCAAAAAAGAGAAAGAAAAAGAGCTAAAGCATGAACTATATATGCACAAATTAAATGTACGTACCTTGCTGCAAAATCAAAGCATACAAAACCTCCATATTGATGAACAAGTTTAGCAATTGCACGAGTTTCCGAATAAATTCCAGTCACGTTACTACAAGCTGAAAAAGAACCCAAAATTGGACAGTTGGCATATTTATAAGTCTCAAGTTGTAGTTTTAGAGCTTCCATGTCTATTAAACCACTGTCATCCAAACCAATCTCTACTACTTCAGCCAAGCTTTGCCGCCATGAGAGAAGGTTGGAGTGGTGCTCATGAGGACCAACAAAAACCACCCACCTTTCTTCACTACGAAGGCATTTAAGTACCCTATCTCTCAAAATGGATGGCACTGCAATTCCCATTACTTCTTGAAGCCTTTTGATAGCAGCAGTTGTGCCCGAGCCACAGAACAAGAGTGCATCTTCTTGTCCACCGCCTAAGCTTTTCTTGATGTAACTGGTTGCTTCGTGCACCATTTTTGTTGTCCGGTGCCCCACGTAGCTGTCACTAGTGTGAGTGTTCCCTTCACGCATATTCAAAAGGTCAAAAACATTTTACTAAATGTATGAAAAAAAAGAGAGCAAATACTTGAAAATTCAGATGCAGCCATTGTCTTAAACTTATAAAATGTGGGCACAATGATTTTAGGAGAAATTACAAATTTTATTACATATATATTACAGAAAATCGTTCGTTACATAATACATTTTTAAAAAATTATTTGTTAAAATAACAATTAATATTATAAAATTATTTTGCAAAATTGGCTTTTAGTGAACGAGTTCCACGTGTTCTACTGAATCAACAAAAGTGTAGTCATGTTTAAGAAACTCAAATTTAGGAAAGATGAATTTCACTTAGAACATAAACACATTAATACGCCAGATTAGTCATGTTAGATTAAGGGATGGAATCCGTCTCTTAAAAAATGAGTTCAATTTGTAAGTATTTTATAATAAAATCCTAAGCTTAGCATTTTCATTAATAAATGAATAATTTGATCAATAAGTTACTATTCTAAAGACTTTAATAGAACAAAAAGGGGGAAAAAAAAATCAATTTACCGTAAAAAGGAAGAACATTTTTGTTGATGAAATTTTCGATACATTGAAGAGACCGGCCAGAGGCAGTGTGATCAGCATAGGTGAGTCTTCTTTTTCCAAAGAGAGAATCAACTTCAGCATCAACGCCAATGATTTGAGAACGCAGCCAAGATAGTTTTTTCTCCGTTGAGTTCTTCCTTGGCACACCCATTTGAAGTGTCCAAAAGGATTCAAAGCGACGCCTAGAACTACTTGTTCTGCTATTTTTGTGCTTCACTTTTTGAGTACCAGGAGCTTCTCTCAACATGGGTTGCTCCAATTCCATTTTTTAAGAAGATATAAAAGAAATGAATCAAAAAATGTAGAGGAGGATAAAATAATTGGAGGAGGAGAAACTGAAGAAGAAGAAGAAGAAGAAGAAGAAGAATATGACTTAGAGGAAAGAAAATAAGCATGGTATTTAAAAAGAAAAGAAACTGGTTTCCAATGGGTTAGAAAGTAAGAGGAAGCATGAAATCAACTGCACCATAATACATTTTATATTCAATTCAGGTGGCACCACCTTTTCTATGCACTGCATATCTAGTGGTAATTAAAGAGTTAATTAAAGTAGTGAAAAAGGACCAGATCGAGTAAGGAGACAGTTGGCACGAAACCAAGACATTGTATTCGAAACCAAACAGCAATACCCCTCCTCTCAAGTCTCTACCCTCTAGATTCTCCCAAAAAAAAAGAAAAAGTCTCTACTCTCTAAAACCCGCCGCGTTTTTGTTTTTAACTATCCAGGAGGACATTGTATGCGTATCGACCTTGACTTTATTTATAAGATAAAAAAAAAATAAAATGGTGTGAGATGATATATTTAAGATTGATTGTCTATTTACACGCCAATTTTGAAGTCACTTTAGAACAATTTATGTAACAGATAGGTGTAAAATAGACATTTTCCTTAGTAAAAAAAGAAGCAAAGTTAAACACAGCTAGTCACACAAGTGCACCAATATAATCGCTATTTTACATAGAGAGTTGGACCAAGTAGGTTTCAATTAATTCAATTTGTAAATATTTTTTTTATTGTCAAATAAAAAATTGGTATCTTGACATGATAATAAAAAATAATTATCATACCTTGAATGTCATATATTAAAAATAATTATACAGGTGGGTCATGGCCCCTACCCTACCGATATAATGATTCGGTGACATGTAACCCTTCTCCCCAAAACAAAGTTTATAAGTTTTTTAATATTAAAAATATGCTATTTTCTATGTTTTTTGTGTGTCTCATGTAGCTAAAATATTGTGTAGTAAACAAAATATCATTTCCTAATTAGGAAAAATTAAGGGAAAACCAAGATGTAAGGAACAAGTTTTTTGGGGATAGAAAATAGAAAACTATTCTTAAGAATATAAAATATGGGAAAGAAACTGTGGGGCCTGTAGGCCTGGTGGCCTGGGCCCATCTTGCATTTGGCCCAAGGCCCATGCCGAGAAGGGATGATCGTCTGAGGTTGGTGTATGAAGACCTATGCCTTTTTGGACTCCACCAAGGACATCCTTGTCTTCGGCGTACCGAGGCTAATTTCAGGTGGGGACAGGCCCAGAGCAGGTTGTCACCTCCACACTAAATGCGCTCATCTAACCCCCCTGGCCGCATTGATGGGGATGTAACCCCTTGATAGACTAACATTGATTATGGGGAACCACTCGAGTACTGATAAGGCCTCTGATGGGACGGACGGTCAGAGGGAAGGCAAATGGGTGATCAACAGAAGGAAGAATGAGAGAGGAGGAGGAGAACTATATAAGAAGGGCAAGCAAAACAGTGTGGGGGAGGAACCTCCTTGGATAAGTGCCGAGGAGCTACCCTTAGTTGTAAATTGGGTTCACTCCCCTTCAATGGTGAAAAGTGGCTTGTGTTCCGTTGCCAGTTTGTTAAGGCCTAATCCTTCATCTCACTCTCTACAAATGTATTGTTAGGGAACCTTTCTAAATTGAGTCCCTACAATTGGCGCCGTCTGTGGGAAAGATTAGTGCACTGGCAGGCGCAACGGGCGATCGTTCCTAAGTAGTTATTTTACGGAAGGTTGGTAGCGACGCATAAAAAAAAAAAAAAACAAACATTGCAGAAAAGTAGAAGATTCAACAGAAAAGAAAAGGAGCGTCATATTATTTTATTAAACGGAAAGTACAAGATACAAACAGAGGCTCAGGCAAGCTTGTTTTAAAGCTAATTTTACAAGCTAATTCTACAAACAGAGGCCCAGGCGGACCTGTTCTAAAACTCGCTAGAGGGAATGGGGCTGGGGCTGGCATGCTTCAAGGCCACCAACAACTCATTGTCCGGTGCGGCGGAGCTGGAACAAAGAGAGGAGTCGACGCAGGGGCACCGGGAAGCCCTCCCCCATGATGTTCCCTTGATTCTCTCCAATCCTCACGAGCGTTGGCCGTTGGAGACGGTAACACTCAGGCACCAGCCATGACGTGATTTTGCGCGTCTCCTTTGGCAGGGGTGCACCCCGGGAGGAGCGTTAGGTACTTCAGGGACATCCCTCTTGGCCACCACGCACGGCACTATAAGGGTTACACCTAGGCTCTGTCGCGCCGGAAGTCTGGTGGGGGCTGCGGTCACAACGGCTCTTGGCTGGGGCGGTAGGGCCTTTGGCCTGTGTGTCCTCACACCCATCCAAGGCCGCCCCATATCTCCCAACTCTGGTCACAATCCTAGCAGGATTATTGAAGGGGCTCGGGGAGCTGAAGGGACGTGTTTCTAGTTGTGTTGGAAAGTTCATGGAGTGTGGAGAAACGTTTCCCCCAAAAAGCCTTATATAGAGGAAGAAGACTGGTGGGAATTAATCCACACAAAGTTCGAAAAGAGAATTGTCAGCGGTACTAATCCGGACCAAACCCCAAGGAGACCGTAGACCGTTGGATTTGTATCAATTCACGAGGATATTAATGAAGGCGTGTCTCGCACATCGAAACGTCGAGCACGGAGCGCGAACGGCCAAGGGACGCCTCGTAAGTGAAGAAGATGGGAACTTGAATTGAAGGCAAGGTCAATGCCACATGTAAGGTCAGAGTCCGAACCACCCCTGCCCAAAGCACCGTAGAGTTAATAGTCCGACCTGAGGAGGAACCGTTTCCAGTAAAGCGGTCCGAGGACAAACCCCTTCATACAGAAGAATGGAAGTGTTAGACAGAACCAAGGCATTGCATGGTCCTCGGACTCAAGCCTATGGGGAAACTAACTACTCGGCTATACCTGGGTACTAGACAGAACCAAGGTATTGCATGGTCCAAGGACTCAAACCTGTAGGGAAACTAGATACTTACAGAAGAATGGAAGTGTTAGACAGAACTAAGGCATTGCATGGTCCTCGGACTCAAGCCTATGGGGAAACTAACTACTCGGCTATACCTAGGTACTAGACAGAACCAAGGTATTGCATGGTCCAAGGACTCAAACTCATGGGGAAACTAGCTACTTACAGAAGAACCGAAGGGTTAAACTAACTATTTACAGAGGAATTGAAGCGTTAGCTAGAACCGAATTGTGACGCGATCCTCGGATTCATGCCTGAAGGATAGCTGATGGTCTCATGAGACCAAATCCAGAACGAAACCAAGGTATTGAGCAGAATATTAAAGTACGGCAAGAAAAAGGAAGCATCAATAATTGGAAGCAAAATAATGAATATTCATTTCAAATAGAAAATATATAGTTTCGTTACAATGCCCCTGAGGCAAGAAGTAAAATGAAATGAAAAAGAAAGCAAATAACAGTGTCCTATGCCATATGCCATTTCCCTCCAACTCAGTAAGTAAATTGTCTTGAGGAGGCTCGTCAAAGGGCCTCAACCAACACCTAGGGACCTTGTCTCGGAGGGGCTACTTCAGAGGGCCTTTCCACGGTAGGGGTAATCGGAGGAACCGTGAGCGTGGCTGGGGAGCTAGCAGAAAGCCTTACCACCTCTTGGGGCACTTCTAGACCCTCGGTTCTAGCCCCCTCTAATGCTCTATGGGGTTCGGCCCCCTCAAAAGGTCTGACAGCTGCAGATGTGTCCTCAGCGGCTCCGTTATGACTTTCACTTGCCGCTGGTAATGCAGACCCCCCCTCGGAAGCAACAGGAACAACCTCGTAAATTGCGGAAGGGTAAAATACTCTCTCCGCCTTCCTAAGGTCAGACGAGACATCAACCCTCGCTTGGTTGAGGGCTCCATGCCAGGTCTCATAACAAGAGCGCCCGCACACTACAGGAATTTGAGCTTTGAGGGTGTCTTCAGTCTTGGCCACCCCCTCGGCAAAAGCCTTCTTTTCCGCCTGTCCTGTGGAGCGCTCAGCGTCTATTTTCGCAAACACCACCTCGTCTTTGGCCCTCACAGCCTCGTCCCTGGCATACTCTTCAATACCCCTTGCGCTGACTGCCTCGACCAGCTTTTTCTTCAGGTCGGCGATGTCTTCTTTGGTAGTTCATAGGTGGCCCTCGACATCCTGCCACCGCTTGGTCTAATCCTCGACCTGCTTCGTAGCCGTGGTTAGGTTAGGAGCCGCATTATCTCTGGCCTTTGTCATCTCCTCCAGATTTTCGATCGTCTCTTTTTTAGATCTGCCTCAGATCTCTTAAGGGTCCTCGCAGCCTTCAAGAACTCGTCGCGCTCCTGCGCTAAAGCGTTACCTCAGCAAAAGCCTCCTCGTCCAGCCTTAAAAGGGCCTGGACAGCCTGCCAGCAAAACCAGGTGCGCTGTAAGAAGAAGAGAGGTGCTAAGCAACAAAGTTCAGGTAAGATAAACAGGTATCAGGGGACCCACCAGGCCTAGATATCTCTTAAGGTTAAGGTCAACCTCTGGCCCACTCTTGCTCCAAAGTTTAGCCATGTCGGCGGGAAGGAGAAGAGACTTCTCCAGGGCGTCGGCCACAAGGACCCGTAGGTATCAAAACCCTCATCCCCGCCCGAAGGAACGGGCAGCAGGATTTTGAGGGGCTATTGTGGGGCCCGTAGGCCTGGTGGCCTGGGCCCATCTTGCATTTGGCCCAAGGCCCATGCCGAGGAGGGATGATCGTCCGAGGTTGGTGTATGAAGACCTATGCCTTTTTGTACTCCGCTGAGGACATCCTTGTCCTCGGCGTACTGAGGTTAATTTCAGGTGGGGACAGGCCTAGAGTAGGTTGTCACCTCCACACTAAATGCGCTCATCTAACCCCCCTGGCCGCATTAATGGGGATGTAACCCCTTGACAGGGTAACATTGATCATGGGGAACCACTCGAGTACTGATAAGGTCTCTGATGGGATGGACGGTCAGAGGGAAGGCAAATGAGTGATCAACAGAAGGAAGAATGAGAGAGGAGGAGGAGAACTATATAAAAAGGGCGAGCAAAGCAGTGGGGGGGAGGAACCTCCTCGGACAAGTGCCGAGGAGCTACCCTTAGTTGTAAATTGGGTTCACTCCCTTTCAATAGTGAAAAGTGGCTTGTGTTCCGTTTCTAATTTGTTAAGGCCTAATCCTTCGTCCCACTCTCTACAAATGTATTGTTAGGGAACCTTTCTAAACTGAGTCCCTACAAAAACAGTTAACAATCATATCCTATAGATTTTCAAAAAATGTTTTTTATTTATTTATTGTGGGGTCACGATTTGTAGCCCAAGCCCAAAAGATATGAGATGTGAGCCCAATGAGCCAATACAATAAATTTGTAGAGAGTGGGTGAAAGAACTGGGATATTTGCGAATTGGACAACGGCTAGTAAGGATTTAAAAGATAAATAAGCACGAAAACACACTTAAAACTCGATGAAATTAGTGTTTGAGGAGATGAATTATGAATTGAACCAATGTTCCTGAAAGCTAATACAATCCTTAGTGCTACAGTAATTCTTTTCCTCTCCCGTTTCACTATTTTTTCTCATCCCCCTCTTATGGGAGGTCTTTTATATTATATAGTTCCCTTTCAGACCATCTTGATTGTACACTTGTTAATCATCTAAGTCTTCACTCGAGTACATGTCCCATCAGACATCTTCTTTGGCTCTCTGTGAATGGTGGTAGTTGAGACTGCACTGTTCAGGGATCTTGTCCACATAAATGTGGTCAGAAAAGTTGTTGCAGTGCATTTAGTGCAGTGGTAGCAGCTTTTCTTTTAGATATTTCTGTATTCTTATCACCTTTGTACGTGCCTGAAGTTCATCCTTATCTTTGGAACTTCCTGGAAGGTCACCTAAACTGCCTAAGTACCTGCTTGACTGATATTCATCATATTCGAGAAGGATATACTCCTTGGACTATATTCCTCCATCCTTTCCTTACATGATTCTCAACTTTGGGTCTCTTCCAATCATATACTCATCCTCGAACATATCCACGTCCTCGAATAAGGCCCAATGCCCAATATACAAATTTGGATTCTTATCCTCATATTTATATTTTAAGAGAGTTCCTTGCTTTTGAATATGCATGTTTGTTTCCTCTTTTTCATCAATATATTCCTTTTTTTTTTTTTTTTTTTGATAGGGGATGATAGTAAAACCAAAGCACAAATATGTGACTTTTTGATCATAAATTTTTTTTTTTTTTGAATTGTACCAAATGGATGGTAAAGACTAAATAGAAGTCGAACAATCTATCAACTTATTTATAGAGTTATTGTATTTGTTCTTACTTTTCTAATGTTTCCACTTCCTAGTGCAATTATGAAATGAAAAAGTTCAGTCACGAATATTGATTGATAAAATTGAACTTTGCAACATAAAATTTTTTTTTCTAAAGGAGTCTTTAATTTTGTACATTGAAATGAAAATTGCTAGAAAATTTAATAAAGAATCAATTATATATGATTTTTAGGATTTAAAAGAACGTTGAGCTGTGGACCCCTCGGATTTCACCGCGGATTGGGTTTTCCTTGGTGAGGAAAAACCCCCACAACTCCTCCACATTGAAGGATGCATTGTTGTTGCAATTTTTTTTTAAAGAAAAAAAAAATTAAAAGCACCACTTGTTTCTTTTCTTTGCTTGGGGATGTGTGTGTATTTGTGTTATTAGAGTGATGTGTTTGTGAGTAAGTCTCTTTAATTATTTAATTTTATGGAGTCTTCACCAAATATTGGTTTATTCTAGGAGTTATTGGTCACCTATTATGGAATTCATTTTAATCACCAAATTAACTAAAATTCATTCCTAGGGGCTCCTTAGCTAATTAAGGTAATAAAAGTCTCAAATCAAAGATTCTTGAACTCACAAGTTGGGTTACATAGGCACCCCACACTGCCTATCCAAAGGCTAGTACCTTATTTTAATCTAACTTAAACAATTCTTATTGTGAAATATAACTTAAATGATTGGAATTTATTTTTTAAAAGAATTTTTGTACAAAAAATATATACATAGCATGTGAATATAGTATTTACGTATAAATAAAATGTGATATTATTTGCAAAGATTATGTACAAAGGAACAAGTGAAAATATTTATAAATAACATGAGAAAACTATTTACTACATTGTTAGAAATAATATATGTGGTGCCCAAGCACAATCGTACTTCTTGTGCATGGATTGGGCTCTCAATCTATTTGTTAATGGGTATTCCTAAACTCCTACTAGGGTAAGCTTCAAATGCTGCCTTAATAGCCCAACTGTGTGACCCTCATGCCTCTCCTGCTTCACGCCCTATCTTCCCTAGTATTCCTCCCTCTCTCTTGTTTCTCACACCTCAATTTCTGCCAACCAACCCCCACTCATCAATCCTGCCTCCTCTTTTATAGTCTCCCTTTAGTGGGGGTCCAAATGATTACCTTTCCATCTTTTCTCACGTGGCCCCCACTTCTGTCCAGAATCCCTGGTAACAGATTCCCCCAAAGCACTAACTGCGTTCGGGGACTAATCCGAGTATTGGTTGTTACCCCTTTGGTCATCCCCAACCTGTTCATTGATACTAGGCCAAGCCCAGTCCAATAACAATAGGTCACTTTCGAGCATTGATCCTATGTCTTTGTACTATTACTACTGGGCTGGGCCCATCCTAACAACAATGGGCCCAATTGTGATCACTGATCCCATGTCCCTACAATACATAGCTAGCATGTGAGTATTTAATAGATATCAATCATGTGAATATTATTTTACAATGTAATAAAAAGGAATATAAGTATAAAAATGTTACATTTCACCTTTTAAAGTAATTTAAAGCAAATTTATTCCCAAGTATCATTTTCATGCACAAAACAACAATAAACTAAGATGATTAGTGTAGAGGAGAGGGGAAATGTTAGATTGATTATGGTTTCGATTAGCTCAATTGAGGTGAACTATGGACACATCACACTCTATTGAAATTATGCCTTTGAGAAGAATCATTTGAAATAATTTTTTGATGCGAAAAGGTCCTTCCATTGAAAAAAAAAAGGTTTTTATTGTTGAAAAAGTGAGAAAATTCCTTGTATCCCTTTATTTTAAAAGATGAGTATATTAATTTATCTTTGAATATCTCATAAGTTTTTGAAAAGGGTTATTTTAAAAAGGATCATCTCATGAGTTTTTGAGGAAAGAGATTTTATTAAAAAAAAAAAAAAGAGTATTTTATCTTTAAAAAACTAAAATGATTAAATAAAAAGGCTAATCTCATAAGTGTTTTTTGTTTTTTTCTTTTTTGGGAAAGGGATTTTGATGGGGAAATCCCTAAAGAAAGAACAAATTCTTTTAGAAAAAAAAAAAAAAAGATTTTTTAAGTACTTTAGAAAATCGTTTCCAAGATTAAATCCCAAGCCTTTGTTAAAAGAGGGTTTTTTTAATGAAAACTTCTCCATGGTTTTATATATATAAGAAAGGGTCTTTTTAGGGATAAAAATCCATGACATTTTGTAAGTTTTTTGTAAAAAATTCAAATTTTGGGCTCTTTGGAACTCGGTTTAGAAGGTGATTTTGTAAAGTGCATCTATCAAGAATTTATTTAAAAATGCTCATTTGGAGGGTTTTGATCTAAGGGTAAACTTGAAAAGTACTCTTGTTTAGTTATTTGAAATAACCATTTTAAAAGAGGATGGCTTTGGAAGCTTTTTTAAAAATTATTTATTAAAACTTTTTAAAAACACATTTTTTTAGAGAGTTTGTTGGAATCAAGCCATTCATTATTTGGTGGGACAGTGTTTATGGTCCTAGCTAAAGAGCTAGCACCTTTAAATCTTTTTTCCTATGAGAAATGAAACAAGGACTAAAAAAAAGGTTAAAGTAGCAATAATGGAAATAAGGCTTCTCTCTCTTGACCTTCTTTTCTCTTTGAAGAGTGCTAAATGTCTCTCTTTTTTTGTTTTTCTTTTTGTTTTAGGTAGAGAAAGGACCATTTCCTTGTTCATTTAATCTCCACTTGCCCACCGAACTCGGAGAGTTAATGAGAAACCAACTCCATTAACCTCTAGTTAAAAACATGCAACTCCTTATTTTTTTGAGAAGAATATAACTCTTTATTAAACCTATAACATAATTTTTATTTTCAAACAAACCTGTAGTTATCAAATGGTACAATTTAGTCTTATATTGATATATATTTTTTTCCAACTTAATATTTTTGTTCGATGAAGTGTATTTAATACAAACTTGTAATTACTTTTTTTTTTTTTTTTTTAAATTTAAATTGTATGATATAGATTTTTTGCGGAAGGGCATATGTTTTCAGAGTGAAGACGGTGAAATTATTAGAAATGAAATTGACGGAGGATTATAGAGAAGTTAGTGCAAGAGTGAGAATATCAACAAAAGAAAACTTGAAAAGTTCTCTTTGTACTTGATTTATCATTAAGGTTGTTAATAATATGGATGTCATCAACATTATTAGTTTTTTATTTTATTTTTTATTATCCAAGTGCTATCAAATTAAAGAATCACTACTAAAAAGGCGGGCTATAGCTACATTTTTTTAGCCGTGTTTTGTAAACGTGGCTATTGCTAACCTATAGCCGCATTTTTAAGAAACACAGCTGAAACTACTGACCTATCTATAGGTTAAGTCTACAACCCCATTTATAAGTGTTTTTAGCTGCGGTTTTTTGGATAAGGCCTATTGCCACGTTCAAGAAGTGTGGCTATAGGTCCAACCAAATATTTTGTTTTTTTTTAGCGTTTGAAAAACACAGCCATAGCCAACCTAAAGTTGCGTTTTTAACAAATGCGGCTTAAAATCCTAATCTATAATAGTGTTTAAAAAGTGCGGCATTAAGTGGATCTATAGCCACGTCCTTTAGGGTCTTTAGCCACGTGTTTGTGCATTGCTTTGGTTTTTTCATATTAACAACTTTCCTCTTTCGCTCTTCAACCGTCTTTCCTTTTAAAATGAATTGTTTGAACAAATATTAAGTGTACATATAATATGTTCAAATGTAGTTTTATTAGGCTAATATATTATAATATTTCTTATTTTATTGCAAAAAAGGGATATTGTGTTTTGGCCTCTAGCAAAGGATGGGAATATACTTGCAAGTCTGGTTATCATGTTTTGAAGGAAGAGGTAGAGTTTGAGTAACATGAAGACTTTGAGCTTCAGGATAAACATCATTGGAAGGGGATTTGGTCTCTTCATGTTCCCAACAAGGTTAAGAATTTTATTTGGACCAACTTAATCATGAATATTTTCTTAATTAGTCCTATTAGATGAAAGGGAATCACCATAACTGTTTAATAGTTTACAAAAGAGGCCCAATTGGAAAGACGCATAGATAACAAGTCAAAATAACTGAAATTCAACACATATTCCCCAGTGTTAAAAATTAGTGACTTTGCAAATCACAATTTTTAATCACAAGAATATTAGGTTGGCACAAAGGTGCACCACTTTCAAGTGATTAGTAAATTGGGATAGGATGGTTGATGGATATTAATGGTTGAGATTGGAATGGATACCCAAAGGTAACGGACCAACTTAATTATGAATATTTTATTAATTAGTCCTATTAGGTGAAAGGGAATCACCATAACTGTTTAATAGTTTACAAAAGTGGCCCAATTGAAAAGACGCATAGATAACAAGTCAAAATAACTGAAATTCAACATATATTCCCTAGTGTTAAAAATTAGTGACTTCGCAAATCACAATTTTTAATGACGAGAATATTAGGTTGGCCCAAAGGTGCACCACTTTCAAGTGATTAATAAATTGGAATAGGATAGTTGATGGATATTCATGGTTGAGATTGGAATGGATACCCAAAGGTAATGGACCAACTTAATTATGAATATTTTATTAATTAGTCCTATTAGGTGAAAAGGAATCACCATAATTGTTTAATAGTTTACAAAAGTGGCCCAATCGGAAAGACGCATAAATAACAAGTCAAAATAACTGAAATTCAACACATATTCCCCAGTGTTAAAAATTAGTGACTTTGCAAATCACAATTTTTAATCATGAGAATATTAGGTTGGCCCAAAGGTGCACCACTTTCAAGTGATTAATAAATTGGAATAGGATAGTTGATGGATATTCATGGTTGAGATTGGAAAGGATACCCAAAGGTAACAGATCAACTTAATTATGAATATTTTATTAATTAGTCCTATTAGGTGAAAGGGAATCACCATAACTGTTTAATAGTTTACCATAAGAATAGCCCAAATGTGGTCACGATAATACTATTCATCATTGCTTAAACATGTGTTTCATTTTGGTTTATTGTTCCTTAATTGATAACTCTTAGCACTAATGTAGTGAGCATATATTATTACTTTGTTTATAGTATCAGTCCCTGTTTCACTACATTCGCATGCTTCATCTATTCCCATGCTAAATGAAACAAACTTCTCAGTTTGGAAAGAATAGGTTCAGTTTCACCTCGGTGATACTAAGAAACAGTCTGCTCATATTGATACAAGGCATGGGAAAAATCAAATAGACTAAGTATTATGTTTATGTGAATGATCACAGCAAACAATATCAAGACAACACTTCCTAAAACTGGAAGTGCAAATCAAATGTGGAAGACCATTTCAAAACAGTTGACAAATCCCTTGTACGGACATTAATGGCTAAACTTACCACCATGAAATTTGATGGTAAGCGTGGGATATAGGAGCATGCCATTGAAATGACTAATTTGGCTGCTCAATTAAAGACTCTAGGGATGAATGTGGATGAGTTTTTTCTCGTTCAATTTATATTGAATTCCTTATCTTCTTAGTGTGGGCCATTTCAGATTAATTACAACACTATGAAAGATAAGTGGAATGTAAATCAATTGGCCATTATGCTTAATTAAGAAAAGGCAAGACTCAAGCAACTTGAGCAACATTCAATTCATCTTATAAATCAAGGAGCTAAAAGAAAATGGAGGAAGCCTAAAAAAGGTTTAAAGCATGGATCACACAAAGCAAGTGGTCCTAATCCAACTGGTCAGTCTCAAAAGAAGGAAAATGATGATTATAAATGTCACTTCTATAAAAATTTGGGACATTTTAAGAAAGATTGCCCAAAACTTGGGCAATGGTTCAAAAGAAAAGGAAAATTTTTAATTAAAAGTTATATTTATGTATGTTTCTAATCAAACCTAACTGAAGTTCCTTCTAATACTTGACGGCTTGATTCTAGGGTTACTACTCATCTTTCAAATACGATGCAGAGAATTCTTTCAATCTAGACCATAAATCCAAATGAGAATTTTGTATTGATGGAAAATCGGGTGAAAGCACCAATTGAAGCCATTAGTAGTTATCGTCTTCTAGATACCAATAAACATAGATTTATTTCAAACATTTTATGTTCCTTCTCTTTCTAGAAATTTGTCTCTTTGCCTAAACTTGATCTTAATGATATTTCATCAAATCTGGGAATAAAAGTTTTACTTTATTTAAGAATACCTCTTTTGTTGGTTTTGGTATTCTTTTTGATGGTTTGTACAAATTTAACCTTCATAATGAATTTGCTGAAACCTTTCTCACCTTGCATCGTAGCATTGGTACTAAATGTGGCCTAATTAATGAAAATTCTTCAAATTTGTGGCATAAAAGGCTGGGACACATTTCCAGAGAAAGGTTAGAGAGACTAGTAAAAGATGGGATTCTCCCAAACCTAGATTTTACTGATCTCGATGTGTGTGTGGATTGTATTAAGGGCAAACAAACCAAACATGCTAAGAAAGGTGCCACAAGAAGTACAGAGCTTCTTGAAATTATCCATAGAGACATTTGTGGGCCTTTTGATGCTCCATCTTTTGGTAAAGAAAAATATTTATCACCTTTATAGATGATTTTTCACGTTACACTTATATTTATTTATTGCATGAAAAATCTCAAGCAGTGGATGCCCTTGCAGTGTACATTACTAAGGTAGAAAGACAATTAGAAAGAAAAGTGAAATTCATTAGATCAGATAAAGGTGGTGAATATTATGGAAAGTATAATGAATCAGGGTAATGCCTAGACCTATTTGCTAAACTCCTTGAAAAGCATGGCATTGTGCACAATGCATTATGCCAGGAACACCACAACAAAATGGTGTAGTTGAAAGACGTAATCATACTCTAATGGATATGGTTAGGAGTGTGTTAAGTAATTGCACATTACCCTAATAATTGTGGATGTATGCTCTTAAGATTGCTATATACTTATTAAATCAAGTTCCTAGTAAGGTAGCTCCAAAAACCCCTTTTGAATTGTGGCCACGAAGGAAATCGAGTTTAAGACACTTGCATGTTTGGGGTTGTCTGGTGGAGGCTAGAATTTATAATCCACATGAAAAGAAATTAGACTTAAGAAAAATCAGTGGTTATATTTCTAATTGTTCTTGAGTCTAATTTCTTTTCAAGTGGATTATAAATTCTAGCCTCCACTAGACAACCCCAAACATTTAGGCGTCTTAAACTCGGTTTCCTTCCTGTCCACAGTTCAAAAAGGGTTTTTGGAACTGCCTTACTAGGAAATAAGTATATAGTGATCTTAAGAGCATATAAGGGTAATGTGGAATTACTTAACATACTCCTAACCATATCCATTAGAGTACAATTTCGTCTTTCAGCTACACCATTTAATTGTGGTGTTCTTGGCATAGTGTTTTGTGCACAAATGCCATGCTTTTCAAGGAGTTTAGCAAATGGGCTTGGACATTGCTCTAATTCATCATACTTTCCATAATATTCACCACCTTTATCTGATCTAATGATTTTCACCTTTCTTTCTAATTGCCTTTCTACCTCAGTAATGTACACCGCAAGGGGTTCCACTGCTTGAGATTTTTCATGCAATAAATAAATATAAGTGTAACATGAAAAATCATCTACAAAGGTGATAAAATATTTTTCTTTACCAAAAGATGGAGCATCAAAAGGCCCACAAATGTCTGTATGGATAATTTCAAGAAGCTATGTACTTCTTGTGGAACTTTTCTTAGTGTGTTCGGTTTGTTTGCCTTTAACACACACACACACACACACACACACACACAGATTAGTAAAATCTACGTTTGGGAGAATCCCATCTTTTACTAGTATCTCGAACCTTTCTCTGGAAATGTATCCCAGCCTTTTATGCCAGAAATTTGAGGAATTTTCATTAATTAGGTTACGTTTAGTATCGATACTATGATGCAAGGTGAGAAAGGTTTTATCAAATTCATCATGAAGGTTAAATTTGTACAAAACATCAAAAAGAATACCGAAACCTACAAAAGAGGTATTCTTAAATAAAGTAAAACCTTTATTCCTAAATTTTATGAAATATCCATCAAGATCAAGTTTAGGAAAAGAGACTAAATTTCTAGAAAGAGAAGGAACATAAAATGTTTGAAAAAAATCTGTGTTTATTAGTATCTAGAAATAAATGATAAGTCCCAATTGCTTCAATTGGTGCTTTGACCCGATTTCCCATCAATATGAAATTCTCATTAGGATTTATGGTTTGGATTGAAAGAAATCCCCGCATTGTATTTGAAATATGAGTAGTAGCTCCAGAATCAAGCCACCAAGTAATAGAAGGAATTTCAGTTAGGTTTGATTTGAAACATACAGAAATATAACCTTTAATTAAAGATTTACCTTTTCTTTCGAATCATTGTCTACGTTTTGGGCAATCCTTCTTAAAATGTCCCTACTTTTTACAGAAGTGACATTTATAATCGCCATTTTCCTTCTTTTGAGGCTAACCGGTTGGATTAGGATCACTTGCGTTGCGTGATCCATGCTTTAAGCCTTTTTTTGGCTTCCTCCATTTTCTTTCAGTTTCTTGATTTATGAGATGAATTGAATGTTGCTCAAGTTGCATGAGTCTTGTGATTAAGCATAATGGCCAATTGATTTACATTTCACTTATCTTTCATAGTATTGTAATTAATTTGAAACGGCCTATACTGAGGAGGCAAGGAATTCAATATAAATTGAACGAGAAAAAGCTCATCCACATTCATCCTTAGAGTCTTTAATTAAACAGCCAAATTTGTCATTTCAATGGCATGCGCCTATATCTCACGCTTACCATCAAATTTTATGGTGGTAAGTTTAGTCATTAATGTCCCTGCAAGGGACTTGTCAGCTGTTTTGAAACGATCTTCCACATTTGAAAGGAATTCTTTTGCACTATTAGTTTTAGGAAGTGTTGTCTTGATATTGTTTGCAATGGTCATTCGCATAAACATAATACTTAGTCTATTTGATTTTCCCATGCTTTATAGAAAGCCTTTTCTTCTGCACTGCTTGTATCAATAAGAGCAAACGGTTTCTTAGATCCAAGTGCTATATCAAGATCCAGTACACCGAGGTGAACCTGAACTTGTTCTTTCCAAGCTGAGAAATTTGTTCCAATTTGCATGGGAATAGATGAAGCATGCAAATGTAGTGAAACAAGGATTGATATTTTAAACAAAGTAATAATATATGCTCACTACATTAGTGCTAAGATTTATTGATTAAGGAACAATAAACTAAAATGAAACACATGTTTAAAAAATGATAAATAACATTATCGTGATCACCTTTGGGCTATTCTTATGGTAAACTATTAAACAATTATGGTGATTCCCTTTCACCTAATAGGACTAATTAATAAAATATTCATAATTAAGTTGGTCCGTTACCTTTGGGTATCCATTCCAATCTCAACCATGAATATCCATCAACTATCCTATTCCAAATTATTAATCACTTGAAAGTGGTGCACCTTTGGGCCAACCTAATATTCTTGTGATTAAAAAAATTGTGATTTGCAAAGTCACTAATTTTTAACATTGGGAATATGTGTTAAATTTTAATTATTTTGACTTCTTATCTATGCATCGTTTCGATTGGGCCACTTTAGTGACTACCAAAACGTATCAAAATACAGACTCCAAATCAAAATTAATGGCATAAACATTAAATTAATGGAATACATTATTGTAATATAGATATAAAAGTTTGTGCCATACATGTTTACATTGAAACATATAAGTCTCTTCTTTCATAAAAGACATCAATGAAATACCTGATAGAATAGTAAGTTGTAGTTTTGATAATATTAGTAGTTTATTACAATATTAAATAAACTAAATTTAGCAATTCAACATTCATTGCATTTAAAAGAGTGAACAAAAAAATTAATAAAGAAAAATAACTGATAATCTTAAAGTATAAAAGAGTTTATACCATAACTATTCATGAATGTCAGATGATATTATATTTGCAATTTAAGATTTGAGTTTTTAACATTAAACATTAAAGTTTTTAATCTTTAAATAAACATTTAAATAGACATGAACCAAATATCGTAGAAATTTGTAATGCCCCAAAGTTATTAAGTAATGGAAAAACAAATTTCATGTTATCCAAACTTGAACCATGATCATATAGAAGACGTTAATTGCTTTCACAAATCCAAAATCACAATCATGATAATGGAAACTATAATTGTTTATAAATATTTTAATGGAAAAACATGATAATTCTAAAACATAAGCTCTAATAGCACATGTAAAATGTTTTCTTCATGTTGTTAGATTATAAACAACCATAATATAAATTCTAGGATCTTGAATTATCATGATTTCATGACTACACAAATTAATTGTAAAGCTTTCCTTGATCCATTGCTGAAATTTTCTTAAGATCAAGTCTTAGTATAAAAGACACTTAATTCTTATAGAATTGGTTTCTCTCTCTTGACCCTTTTTTCTTTTTTACTATTCAGTGTATGTGATGGGGTAGCTGAATGTCTCTTTTATAGGTAGAGAGAGGACCAAATTCCTTGTATCTATAACCTCTACTTGCTCATCAAAGTTGGAGTTACTTAGAAAACTTACTTCTCCATTAACCAATGTTTTAAGGACATGTAACATCTTATTAAACCATAACATATATGAAGTTATCAAATGGATACGTTATCAAATGGGAAAATTTATTCTTTCAATCCAAAGAAAGAATTGAGTTCTTGGGATGGTTAAAATCTTCCAAATTCAATCAAATCCATGGTAACTCTAACCAGTAACCCCACCCAACTCGTAGGGATTCAAATCAGGTGAGGTCATTTTGTCAAGCCTAATAATAAATAGGGTTTATTCCAACTACTTGAGTCTATTATTCAATAAATGATATCAATTTACATAATTGGGTATAATATTCTAATTTAATCAAAATTAATTCTAAAATACCAAAATAAATTAAACTAATAAATCGAAACAAAGTCCCAAAATACAAAGTAATTCAAACTAAAAAAATTTAATATATATTATAATTTATAAACTACTAATAACATGATTGGAAATTTTACACCACCACTCAAACTTCAAAATGATTTTAGAACACAACCTAACTCATAAATTCTCAAAACCAATCTAGGGTAGGATGTGCATAGGTCGGGTTGGACATGTGGAGGGTAATATTTTTAACCAACCCGCCAATGGTGGGTCAGGAAAATTTAGTTTGCCACCAACACACCAAACTATAAATTCGACGAGTCTGTTGAAATTCTTAATGGTTTCAACTCAGCAGGTTGGACGAGTTGACAAATTCAATTGACTAGATTAAATTATTTTAATTAAATTGGATAATTATTATTACATAATTTTTATTGGAATGATTGAAATTTTAATACATTAAAATGAAAAACATTTCAGAATATGAAATTAGTCATGTACAAGAGTAAGAATCATAACAAAATTTTAAAGAGTGACTAGAGTTTATTAGGGAAGAGAAATGTGAAAATGAAAAAAAAAAAAAAAAATATATATATATATATATATATAAAGAAAGAAAAAGAGATGTGAGAAATAAAGTGGATGCGTATGTGAGAGAAAGACATGAGAGAGAAGTGGGTGGGTCGGGTTGTGGTAGGTTAGAAATAACTAACCCGTTATTCAATCCGATATGCTAAATTATCTATTTAACTTGCCCAATCTGATCCACTTAATAGACATACATGTAGGGGTGTCCGTGTTGTGGTGTGGTGCGGTTTTAGGCAATTTTTAACACCACATTTTGTGGTACGATTTAGCTAAAATCATAACTACACCGCACCTTATTTTTGTAGTTACATGTGTGGTGTGGTGCGGTTTGGAGTTTAGTCAAAACCATAACCGCAACGCACCTCATTTTTGCGGTCACATGTGCAGTGCGATGTATAAGATGCGGTTTTAATGGATTGAAGAATATTTTTCAAATTTTAGGCTTTTCCTACCCAACCCAAAACTAATTTTTTCCTTTGTTTTGGGCCAAATTTTAAACTATTGATCTAGTTTTTCTTTATTTTGGATTGGCTTTCTTAGCCAACACTTGCTAAGGAATCAAACTTTTATTTTATTTTTATTTTATTTTTTTTTATAATTTTAAAAACTAGGGTTATTAAACTATTAATAATATATTTAATATTAAAAATAAATAAATATATTAATATATAGAGAGAATGTGGTGCGGTGTGGTTTGTGCAATTTTCTTATTATAAAACCGCAAACTGCGGTGTGGTGCAATGTACTGTTACTTGCGATGTAGTGCGGTTATGTCATTTTACGAGTGATTTTGGTGCGGTTTTTGCTGTTTGTGCGATCTGGTAAACACCCCTACATACATATGTTGGGCTAGGTTGGTTCAGATTAGGCAGATTGTCGGGTGAGTCATTATTATTATTATTTTAATTTTTAATTTTTTTTTTCTGCATAGCCCTATTCTAGGGAATTGCCATTTTTTATTATGAGATTGAAGACATGGTCGGCGATACAGCAGAATCGAAGTTGTGATGGACTAAAAAAGGCATATAACGAGAGACATGTTTTTACTCTTAGCCAGCAAAAGGCCCAAACAACGTTAGCATCTGGGCTTAGTGACTTTATCCCAACCCAAGCAACAAAATGATTTTTTTTTTTTTTTTAAAGTTAAATTATGATTTTGGTTGTTCAAATATATTAGTTTAGTTACCCACATTTTGGTAGTAAAAAAGATACATGACATGGATGAATTGAGGGTGGCTCTATCCGTGGCAAGTGCCAACTATTGAGAAAAGTTAAACTTGTTTTTTTATGTGTTCGAGAACCAACTTTCAGTTTTTTTTTTTTTCTTTTTAAAATGATATTATTTAATTTGTAACACTTTAAATGTTAAAAATTTGAGTTAAAAATATAAAATTTTATTATCTCTATATATTAAGAGAATTTAAAAAATTATTTATGACTTCAAAAAAATATAAAAATGCTCATAATCTAATTAGGTAATTTTATTTTTAAAAAATAAAAAAGGTTAAATTGTAATTCAACAAAATTTAAAGTTCAAAATTTAAAAAAAAAAAAATTACAAGAGAAACTTTTTTCCTAAAAATTAACACACTCTTTATTTATACTAGCCTTATCACATGCCTTTCGTGTGTGCGATGAGGTTTTTTTTTTTTTTAGTATCATAATTTTTCATTAATTTTTATTTAAGTTTACACATTTTCTTATTAATATTACGCATTTAGAGTTTATAAGTGGATTGTTCTTTAGTTTTGTCTCTACTTAAATATAAAGGTATAGAGGTATTTTTGAACTAAAAAATTAAAGATCTTAAACAGGAGAAGCCTTTTAAATAATAGTATAGATATATCTCATGCACGTTTAATATTTTTTTTTCCTAAAAGTTATCCCATATTAAACCCAATAATTTACTTAATTTCAAATTTTAAATTTTAGTTTCTAAAAAATTCCTTACCGTGTAACCTTACTAATTGTTGATTTTAAATTGAAAAATTATATTAGACCAAAAACAAAAAAAAAATCCTCACCATAAGTGTGAGTGCAAACTCGAATAATGAGAATAGTTATTATTATGATTCTCAAAAAAAAAAAAGAATAGTTATTATTATTATTTTGTGTTGGCTGTGCTAATTACTTATTAGTCAACAACAAATATAAAAGTTACCATGCTTTTTTCTGCTCCCGAAAAGCAACAATACTTTATTAATAAAAAAAATCAATTTTAACCGTTAACAAAAAGCCTTTTTTTTTTTTTGGGTTGAAACCCAGCGATACCAGATCATGGTTTTGCCTCCCGGATTAGGAGGGTATATACCCTCACAGAGCATACCCATATCTCCACAACAGGCAACAAATTCAAACATCAAAGTCAAGAAACAGTGAGTGAACGAAAGTCAAAAACATGTCTTCATCAAGCACTGCTGGTCAAGTCATACGTTGCAAAGGTACACAATACAATATACCACTTTTTTTTTTTTTTTTTTTCTTTTTCATTTTTCTGACATTCTTTGTTGTTGTTGTTTAATAAGATATTTATTAGTCATATGGTTGTTCAATAGGTTTCTTTTCTTTCCATTTCTTTGTTGTTTTACTATATTTGTTTTTTTTTTTTTTTGATGAACATATTTGATTATATCAACTTGTTCCCTTGTTGTGTGCTTAAAAGAAAATGCTAAATCTTGAGACGTTTCTAGTCTTATTATGCGCTATGTGTGGTTTCTCGGAGACAGGACAACTGCTTTGTTGCTTTTTGTCCGTCCCCAAAGATAAATAATTTTTGGAAGTGGGATAATATTATTTGTGTACCAATAATGTTAATTAATACAAAGAAATGTTTTGCTCCCATACTCTTGCGTGTTTTACACAGGTCAGTGAGGAAGAACTCTAGCCATTAGGAACGGGGCTAATCAACAAAATTTACTGTATTTTACCATTTTTCATTTTGTTCTTCTTTAGGATGATACATGTGTAGTTTGAATATCAAAATTTCTATAAATTTAGGCATGACATTTCGACTTCCTTATGAAGTCTAAACAAGCCAGGTTTTTCCAATCTTTCCCTACGTTAACAATCTCATGTTTTTAGCTGCGTCAAAGCTACTTCCTACTTGTGTTTTGTGTATATATATATTCGAAAATTAATAAGTATTGGATGGATGTGCATTGCAGCTGCTGTGGCATGGGCAGCTGGATAGCCACTAGTGATGGAAGAAGTGGAAGTGGCACCGCCACAGGCCATGGAGGTTCGTCTCAAGATCCTTTTCACCTCCCTCTGCCACACTGATGTTTACTTATGGGAAGCCAAGGTAATCACATTTTGATCATATATATATATATATGATTTATGCGTGTGTATAGAAATGCATTATTCTAGTGATTACTTATTTTATGTGCGAGATATTCTTAAACCGATTGATTTTTGAATATGCAGGGACAGACCCCATTGTTTCCTTGCATATTTGGTCCTGAAGCTGGCGGGTATGGACATTTCAAGAAAAGAAAAAAGAAGTAGAACATATTAGCTAAAATCAATTAGTTTTAATTGTGTTTCAGTTCCATTCATATACAATTGAATACATTTATCTGACTATGTAGTTGTGTTCTGGTGATTTTGGTACTTAGGATTGTTGAGAGCGTTGGTGAGGGTGTGACAGACCTCAAACCTGGTGACCATGTGCTTCCTGTCTTCACCGGGGAGTGCAAAGAGTGTCGACACTGCGAGTCAGAGGAGAGCAACATGTGTGACCTCTTGAGGATAAACACTGACCGAGGTGTGATGCTCAATGATGGCAAGTCGAGATTTTCTATCAATGGACAACCCATTTACCATTTTGTTGGGACTTCCACCTTTAGTGAATACACTGTGGTTCATGTTGGTTGTGTTGCCAAAATTAATCCTGCTGCTCCTCTGGACAAAGTTTGTGTTCTCAGCTGTCGAATCTCAACAGGTCGGTTAAAAACCATTTGAATTTATTTGCATGATAGTTAT
The DNA here is from genome assembly GCF_002906115.3 of Quercus suber. Lineage (NCBI taxonomy): Eukaryota > Viridiplantae > Streptophyta > Magnoliopsida > Fagales > Fagaceae > Quercus > Quercus suber. Next base: position 762,126 of record NW_027069780.1, on the reverse strand, counting down.
TTGTTCATTTCTCTTATTGTTGAGAATTGAGTTCTGTAGGCCTTGGTGCTACCTTGAATGTTGCGAAACCCAAAAAGGGATCAACGGTAGCTGTTTTTGGACTGGGGGCTGTTGGACTAGCTGTGAGTCTCTCCTATCTTCTAATGCAGATGACTTATTTGATATAGCTCTCTTTTGAAAATACTACTGCAGCATTACTGTTTCTAGTGAAGATATATATATGTATACATATGATTTTATGGTTTTATGTGATTAGGCTGCTGAAGGGGCTAGAATTTCTGGTGCTTCAAGGATTATCGGTATTGATCTGAATGCAAAGAGATTTGACCAAGGTATTGTGATACTTGGTGCTATCAAAATCTGATGATCTAGTATGGAATGCTTGAGTTGTTGGGTTTTCATTTATTAGTCTTTTTTATTCATTTTCCTTGTTCTTGTCAACAGCCAAGAAATTTGGTGTCACCGAGTTTGTGAACCCAAAAGACCATGACAAGCCTGTTCAAGAGGTTGGCTTACTTTAAAATGCTAGAAAAATTTTTCCATGGTGAAGGAGCAATCAACTTTCACTGCTTTTCTAACTTTCTTTGACTTCTTTAGGTGCTTGCTGAAATGACCAACGGCGGAGTTGATCGAAGTATTGAATGCACTGGAAGTATCAATGCCATGATTTCTGCATTTGAATGTGTTCATGATGTAATTTCCCATGAGCTCCTGTTCAAGTAATTCATAGATTTTATCTCGAATCCATTCTTCTAAAATCTGTCATATGGTATGTTTCTTTGCAGGGATGGGGTGTTGCTGTACTTGTTGGTGTCCCAAGTAAAGATGATGCATTTAAAACCCACCCAGTGAATATCTTGAATGGGAGGACTATCAAGGGTACCTTCTTTGGCAACTACAAACCACGGTCTGACTTGCCTTCGGTGGTTGAAAAGTACATGAATAAGGTGAGCTGAATTACTTATTGAAAAATAGGATGTATGGATTGGATCACTATACAATCCGCATATAGGATTACTTCTTTTACTTAGAATGCTAGTTTCTGTACACGTGACTGACAGCAATTTTAATCAAGAAAATGGTCTAATGAACACCAGAGGACTCTAGTGGCCTCCATGGTATACCTTAATTAAGTACTCATTTGAATGCTTTAATCCTGCCTCAAGATCTGACAAGAGTTGAGGAATAAACAAAAGTTACATGCATAAATCCAAAAGTCCAGAGAAATTATGCTTAAACTCCAAAAGGGAATAAAGCTATCTTTTTTTCCCTTTAATTCTTCCTTCTTGTCTAATGGTTCTTGCTTTCAAGGTCTTCTCTTTCATTATTTATCAAGAATTACGTTTACTTGGCTTGTATTTACTGTTTAGAAATCCAAGTCATTTATTCCTCTTCACCCTTTGTTTATTTATTTATTTTTTTTTAGTTTTGTCAGTCTAATTGTTCTAAATGTGGCAGGAGCTTGAGCTAGAGAAATTCATCACCCATGAAGTCTCTTTCTCGGAAATCAACAAGGCCTTTGAGTACATGCTTAGAGGTGACGGCCTTCGATGCATTATCCACATGGATGCATAGAGCAGGATTGAAATGATGAGTATTTCTGGGTTTAATTAAAGAAAATAAACTTTTTCTCACAAATGAAATAAGCTTCTGGTAGGATAGTTTGGATTGAAGTCTTGTGTCTCTCTTTAGAGTGCTGTAAAAGAATTGAAATGTCTATTTTCCAGATCGTTTAAATCAAAATACTTGGTGAGTTTATATTGAACTTTTAGACACTTTTTATTCGTCAAATAAAATGATACACTTGGTGCAAACATAGGTTAATTTATAGTTACAAAATATATGAAATTATTGATTTTTAAGATTCCTGGCTGGCTGAAGATTATATATCCCAAAGCAGTGCAGTGCCTATCGTGGATACTCACCAAAACAATTGTCCACTAAAAAAAAATTCTTATCGCCCTCTCACATTCGGTATTCTCATCAATCTTTCAAGCAACCTCAAATTCTCAGTTTTAGATGAATGAGAGAGATTTTGTTAAAAGAAAAAAAAAGTACAGAAATTCTACAGCTCCAGCATCCCAAAAGAACTGCACAAAAAAAGAAGGCCTAGTGCAAATACTACACAAAGAAGCCAAGGTTAATAACAAGCCAAAAAAAAAAAAAAAAAAAAAAAAAAAAACTAAGCTAAACAACAGCTAGACTACAAAAATGAAACTAGAAACTAGAAGCAGCATTCCTGCTTCCATCTTCTATTAAACACAGAGAAGCTAACACTCCAATTGCAACAAATCACCCTGCTGATCATAGAATTCTTCACTTTCATGCTGAATCTAACTCTCGATTTAATGTTGCTCCTGAAAAATGTGCCAAGTGTTTCTCGGTAACCAGATGTGGTACACTGCAGCAGCTAACACAAGCCTGCTGACAGAGCACTTTAAAGCTTTTATTCTTCAAGCGCTGTTACTACATTGAAGTACCTCACCCCAGTCATAACCAGAGTCCTCCATCAAACTCTAGACTTTGACTTGATGCAAAATCCTTCTAGATATGGAGCAATCAAAGAAAATGTAGTCCCTGATTTCATGCTTCCTTCTGCAGAAAACACTCAAAGTATCCCCTTGGTAACCCCGTTGAATCAACCTATCCCTTGTAGACGGTCTATTTCCCAGTGCCGGCTGAACAGTGGAGCAAGAGAGGCCGTCGCCTAAGGCCCCAAGTAAAAAAAAAGGCCCCCAAATTTTAACCAATAAGGTTATTTATAATCAATAAATAAAATAATATTTTTTTTACTAAATGAAAAAAAATAAAAAATAGAGAGAAATGCAATGTCCACAATATTTTTTACAATACTTTTACAATTATGTTAAGTAGCAGGTTGTTACAACCTGTTATTGATGGCAAAAAAATAATAATAGTGATATTTTCAAAGAGAGAAAAAAAAAAAAGCAACTTAAAACATAGGATTTATTGTAAAAAAATATTGTGAATGTTATACTTCTAAAAAAAATAAGAACAATAATCATAAGAGTTTAGCTAGCAAACTTTTATTAGTTCTCGTCTAAGTCCACCATTAACACTACTCTTTTACTTACTATTATCAATCTACCATATCAACAAGTATGAAAAATTTTGTCAAATTTTTTCTGTTTATAAAATTTCTAAAAAAAGAAAAAATTCTACATAGTTTATGTTAATTAGTAGTAATTTTGCATCTAAAACAAGATAATCAATTTTCGCCTTAGGCCCCCAAATACATCAAGCCGCCTCTGTGTCAATTGCAGGGCCGGCTGAAGCTATAGGCGAGCTAGGCCACCGCTTAAGGCCCCCACTTATAAGAGGGCCCCCAAATAGTAATAATATAGTATATAATATTATTTTTCTATCTGAGAAAAAAAAAATTTACAAACGGCCATCACCATGAAGGCCTATTTCTCACAGAGGCCCGTTTATCACATAGAAAAAAGCTGAAGTGACAAATTGACAATGTAACTAATCCCATCAGATCAGACCATCACCAAATCTTTAGCTTGCATAAGAAAAGATTACAAACGGCAAAATTTATTAGCTTGCAGAAGAAAATATTACAAAAGCAGTAAGAAGAGGCAAATAAGAAAAGAAAGAAAAAAGAAAGAAGAAAAAAAAAAACTCATTCTCTGACTTTCTTTATCTTGATTCTAAAAAAAATACTCATTAGTTGGCTTACTCATCAACTGTGTTGGCAATAGACTTGTGTGTTCACTGAAGGTTCGTTTTTTGTTTTCTCTTCCTATGTCTCTTTCGTCTTCTTCATGTTTACTGCTGGGTATCTCGTTTTTTTTTTTTTATATGGGTGTCTGGGTTTTTTCTTTTTTTTTCTTTTTTTTCTTTTGAAGAGGCGTGAGCAGTGTCTGGGTTTTTTTTTTTTTTTTTTTTTTTTTTTTTTTGGTTGAAGCTGAACTTTGGTTTGGTTCCTTTAGATTTCTCTAGAAGCCTTTTGATTCTTTGAATGGTCTGAATGGTCAATAGACCCATAAAAAGAAAAGAGTTAAAGTCTTACACATTTAGGCTAAATAGTCTTACACCTTTTGAATGGTCTGAATAGTCTAGTCTTACATGGATTTTTTTTTTTAAGAAATCAGATAAAAGGTATGGGAGTTAACTGTTAAGGTATTGATCCAATGATCTAGTCCTACATGTTCTCTTTTTTTCTTTTTTTCTTTTCTTTTTTTTTAAGAAATCAGATTTAAAGGGATAGTGGCCAGGTTTTAGTCTTAGTAGATCAAGTTGAGTCCTACACATTATGCTAAAAAAAAGGTTTACTGCTACAAAAAAAAAGAGTATTAATAACAAAATTATAAATTTAGAATAATTTACTTTGTTCTAATATTAATTTAATTTTTTTTTGTGCAGGTTTAAAGTGTAAGGTGATCATATTAAGTAAAGCAGCAATTGTGCATTTGATAAAACAGGTTCTATTGTTTTATACATTAAATTTATTTTATTCTAGTTAAATTGTAATTTTTTTTATTATAGATTGTGTTTCATTTATTCCTAAAAATTTAATTAGTAATTTTGCCTCTCAAAAAGCAAGAAAAATAAATTTTAATTGAAAAAAATATATGAATTTATAATTAAATATAATAAAAAGCCCCGTTTAAAGCTTTCGCCTAGAGCCTCCAAATTCATTGAGCCGGCCCTGCTATTTCCCTAGGCAAGCCAACAAATAAAGTTGTGTTTTGGAATGTTTCCAAGCCAATCTCCACCAGTCCACCTTAGGTAATTTCATTCTAATAGCCTCCCAAGTAGATTTACAAGAGAACACACCAGAATTTGAAGAAAATCACACCACAGTAGCTTACTTACTTTCAATCCACTTGGAAGCACTTGTATTGAACACCAATTAGATCCTTGGATCTAGGACAGCACCAACCATTATGAGAGAATTCAAGTTGCCCTTGCATTTGAAGTACTTGCTGAATCATATATTACCCCATAAACTTGGAATACAAACACCATCTAGGTGCCAATTATCTAACCCAAAAAAAAAAAAATACTATAGTCATGCCCGACCTTATGCTTTATGAACAGCCTTATATCACTTCCCTTTGCTTTGAAATCTTCCTCCAACCCCAAGACCAATTTTCAGGAGCTTTAAGTTTTAATAACCCAAAAGCTTTTATCCTTCAATAGATTTTCATTAAACCAAGCCACCCAAATTCATCCGGGAAGGGCAAAAAGATTTCAAATAAGCTTCATTATGACAAATTTATTCCAATCCTGAAGTTTTTTTAACCTCAAGCCCCCCTTCTTTCTTTGGAACACACACCAAACTCCAAGCAACTTTGCACCTGCAGCTGCCTCGTCCTTTTCCTTCCTAAGAAACTGTTAAACTTACTCTATAAGCTCTTAATAACTCTCTTAGGGAGAATACAAAACCTGAGGCCAATACACTTGAACACTGAACAGAATAGATTGAATAAGTCGGAGTCTCCCAACAATAGAGAGATGCTTGGTAGTCCATGAGTTTATAAGGGTTGGGATTTTCTCAATCAAAAGCTGATGATTTTTATAAGATAGCTGGCTACCTTCTTTGAACTTGAAAAGATCTTGAATCTGTTATTTTGTTTGTTGATCCACCCCAAAGTAGAAAACTTCACTCTTAGCAGCATTTGCTGTCATGCCAGATAAAAATTGAAACTCAGGACTTTGTTTTGAACAACCTTAGCTTTTCTCCAGCATTCTCAACTTACTGCAACAGATTCCCAAAAATTTTCCTATGCCAATCCTTAAGTCTCAACTTCACAACCTCCAATCTCTTATAGATCTTCCTCAGTCTATGTACTCAATGGCACAACTAGATTGTGCTTCAAAAGAAATGCAAAAAATTGGTATTTGGCCTTTGTCAATAGGTTAATTCTTGAAATTTTTGTGGTGACCCTCTCAAAATTACTGTAGTATAGAACATGGTTTCCCAAACCCAAATGTATATTTATTAATATCCAATTTTGGCCCACAGGATGAAAAGATCCTGTGTGACCTTATTTATGGAAGAAAGTAGGTTCTTCATAATGATTCACACACTTTTAGTTACATTCATTCAGTTATAGTAGCCTATGGTTATGTCATGTAACACATTCTTTGAGAAGGAAACAAAATCCTTTGGAGAAATTAAATAACAAGACCTAGAGTCTATAGCATATTTCATTTTAGGTCCCGGGTTTATAGTTTTGTCAATTAAAGTCCCAAATTTATGAAATCTATTCAATTTGAACTATCAGTCTATCTTTATTATTCTAAACAGAAAGAGAGCATAGAAAACAAAAAAATCATTGATAAAACTCTGCCTTTCACCTAAGGTTTGTTCATAAATTAATTTGGAATCCATTGAACATAAATTGTAGAGAGAGAAATATTCCCTTAGAATGAGAAAGCAAAAATGAATATTCTATGCCAGAAATCGGAGCTGGTAATCTATGCGAAATACAAAGTTATATCAACAGTATCGTGTTTTTATTTGATCTGTTACCACCTAGAATAATGAAAATAAATAATAGAGTTGGACAAAGGCTTCAGATTGAAATGGTTTCATAAGTATGGGACTTAAGTTGATAAAATTAAAATCCTCTTTACCTCTCTTTGTCACTCTGATAATTACTTATGGGGACAAACAAGCCAAGGTAACCACAATTTGATTATGTAATGGTTCTATATATGTAGCAGCTACATTTTAGGTTTCACAAAGTAATCAGCGCTATTACTTTATATATCATATACCAAAACCCGTTTGAATGATAAATTTGCGGGGACAAACACCATTGTTTCCTAGCACATTTGGTCATGAAGAAGGAGGGTTTGAAATAAATTTTTTTTTTTTTTCTTATTGCTTTAAAAAATTTCTCTATATCTTATTTATAAATTTTAATATTGTTTAGAGAGTTGGTGAGGGTGTGACTGATGCAGTTCATTTTAAAGCTAGTCGTTTTTCTTTTCACCATTTTTCCTCCATCAGTGGCAGATCTCAAACCTGGTGATCATGTTTGCTTTGTTATTAGGATTGTATTCACCATGTTTGCTTTGTTACATAATGGTAATCCTCATAGATGGAACGATAAGTAAGAGTAGTTATCTCAATGAAACTTAAAGTTCTTTGACTAGAACAATTAGCCAAATAGGAATTAAATAAGTCAATTTTTTGGTTCTTTATATTGGACAATATCTTAGCCACCACCCCTTTTTTCTCCAGGCCCTATATCTATAAAAAAAAAAAAAAAAAAAAATTGTCTACCAATATTTGGATTGCTCTCTGTTGTTTCAGTTGCTAATTTTTGTCAACAGCAAAGAAATTTGGAGTTGCAGAGTTTGTAAACTCAAAAGATCATGTGGAGCCTGTCCAAGAGGTTTGTTTCTTTAAGTTTTATAAAAGATTATCTTTTGGTGATGTGAACTTGCATATATAAACCTTCAATTGTGTATTAATTTTGCTTTATTCTCTTTAGGTTATTGCTGAAATGACTGGCAGAGGAGTTGATTGAAATGTGGAGTGTACAAGAATTATCAATACATTTTCTGCATTTGTATTCATGATGTAACTTTCTATGATTTTCTAGTTTTCAAATATTATATTAAGATGTTAAATTAAGTCCATTTAAAAAAAAAAATGAAGTTCTTTGTGTGGGGGTGGGGTGTTGTTGTATATGTTGGCGATCCAAATAAAGGTGATGCTTTCAAAACCCATCCAATGAGTTTCTTGAATGAAAGGACTCTCAAGGGTACCTTCTTTGGCAACTATAAACCACGTTCATACCTTCCCTTTGTTATGAAGAAAATTCATGATAAGGTAATTAAGTTGAATCCTTGATAATTGTAATCTAGGATATGCATAATGGGGTGACTCTTCAATTGACAGATAGTTTTCAGTCTAGGACTTAGTTATGGCCATATGGGCAAAGTGAATTTGGGTCTATACCCACATCACCTGTAGGAATCTTAATTCTTAATATAGAACACGTTATAGTGATTAGTGACCATTATATTGGCCTTCAAGTTGTATCTACTAGATTCCTAATTCTTCTATTATCGGGCTGCCATTTCAATAAAGGAAAATCATTGTTTCACACCTTCGGTATACACACTTTGTACAAATCATGTGTAAAATGTGGAAATTCTTGAAAAATGTGGATACTTGGTTTCCACTTTTTACATGCGATGTGTATGGAGTATGTGTGCCAAGAGAATAAAACAATCACGGTCCTTAAATAAAATACTTCAACTCTGCATCATCACCGAGAACAAAATAACAAAAGCTTTAAATCCTAAAAGTTGAAAAGAAACATATTTTATCAGATCTCAAAAGTGTTATATAATTTCGATTTAGAGCCATTTGTTTGATTTTGATCACTTATTATATAAATTGTCATCCTTCTTGTTGGTGTTTAGGAGCTTTAGCTGGAGAAGTTCCTAACCCCACGGGTTCCCATTCTCGAAGATCAGTAGGCCTCTTGAATAGATGCTTAAAGGAGCTAGCAAGTATCATCTGCATGGATGCATAGAATGAGATTCCACTTTCAATGTGAGCTTAAAAAAAAGGTGTGGTGAGTATGATTAGACTTTAACTAGTGAACGAAGTACTTCTTTTTCTTTACAAAGTGATTTCCTTGCATTCTAAGTGATAAAAAAATTAATACCTCTTAGCCTGTTTTATAATTAGAATACTACGGTGTTTTGTTATAATTTTTGCTGATATTTGGATTGAGGGAGATGAGAGGAGAGCAAAGGAGAGGAGAATGGAAGATGACTAGAATGTACTAAATTTTAGTATATTACGGTTGCCTTTCCCTCTCCTCTCCTTCCATCTTCCTCTGTTTCAAAAATTCTATTAATGATTTCATTTCTTTTGTCCCTTTTCATGTTGCTGTGAATTATCCACATTGCAAAATCATATTAGTATTTGGCCTAAGTACAAATTTAGTTTACACTTCAGTAGAACCCGGACAATGTACATTCCCAGAAAAAAACATTGTAATGGACAACTTTGACTACACCCTAGAGGACTAGTTCATAGCTAATAACATGGTTGATCCATATCCCTCATTTATGAATTCTTATATACTGGTTCGACAAAAACCAATTTTTACTATTACATTATAAAAAATTTAGAGCCGGCCTTTAACATGAGAAAGAATGAGATTATGTAATATTTCAGTTTACAATGTTGATGCTTTTGGCTTTGGGATGATTCTTGGGCATTGTCATATAGTGTACTATGCAGGAGAGTACAAGACTTCTGTAGTAAGAAATTCTAGCTAGAAGTGCTATGCCTGCTTGCAAAGAACAAGCAATACCAAACCCTCTTGTTTCTAGAATTACAGGTGGTACCTCAGCAAATATGCTGTGAATATGCTTCAGCTAGTTTTGTTTTCCAATTGAATATGCACTTCTCTTTTTTCTTTTCATTCCAAATTCATTCCATTACAAAATCTCATAGAAGCATTAGGCAAGCAAATTTATAGCTTTATTATCACTTACCTATTTAACCTCTCACATCTTCTCTTGAACCGTAGTGATATCAATTGCTGTGAAAGTAGAACGTGCATCATTTTAATTTTTATCTAGTGCTTCCAAAGAACAAAGAAAATCAAGTTTGAAAATAGTAACTTGTGAAATGAGATTTGAGTCCCTGTAGGTTCCTTTTTTTGTAAAATCTACTTGCAAAGTGTTTTCTTTTTATTTATTTTTATATGCTAATGTGGCTGTCCAGAGCTCTTTGAGAGCCTGACTATTCCTCCGAGGGTGTGTAGTTCTGCGTTCTATGCACACTAGGGTAAATAGAGGGAAGTTCCCTTGGGGCTGAACTCAAGATCTTGATTAGGAGTTTTGAACATAAAATGTTAGGAATCTCACGAGGTCTTAGGAACCACTAAACTAGCCTTGAATACTTGTGAAATGTTTGTGCACGTTGATATGTACTTATTACCTTTTCTTACATCCCCACGTGACTACACCGCTTCTTTTCTGTTATTTTTCCAGCACTAACTTTAAGAGATCCAATAAATTAACCTCACATGCCCTTGTGAGACTAAAACGGACTTTTGAACCATTACAACCAAGAAATGGAACATGCTATATCAGCACCAAGCAATATTCTTTTTATACGGAATAGTCTATGTTTGGATTTCAATTGAAATTAATTATTTACAGAACAGTTTTGAACATCAGGATCAGTACTTGTCAACGACAAGTCACTTTCTACCACATACTAATTCAAATGTTGCCCACTCCAGTATTGGCTGCTAATGATTCCATATGAACAGATGACATAAACCTTTGATTTCACACTAGACATTATGAATGTACAAACAAAAACGGTCCATACATCAATAGAAAATTGGCACAGTGATTTTATATGTTTAGAATGTTCGACAGAATCTAATAATTGGTGGTTCAAGATACAATGTATGCTGACCACATTGTCCAGCTATCATGGCTTCCTTCCTATAGTAAAACAATACATTTTAGAAATCAAAGGACATTGGATTGAGGATCTACAGTTCTCCACACCATTGCTGGCTGTAACCCGTGTACTAGTTTTGGCTGCTGGCTAAGTGCCAAACAAGGCCTATTACATGCAACCTGCCAAACGAGGCTTCCAATCAATAAAGTAAATACAATGTAAAACAACTCATTTTCACAATTAAATAAGTGACCTTGACAACATAAGTCAAAAGACCTAGATTTAAAATAAATAGGAGATATTGGAAAAGAAAGGGACTATTATCACAAAGTCTTTGGTTCCTTGGCATTCCCATCTTAACAAATTCATTCTCTCTCTCTTTTACTCCCTCTCTCCATAAGAAACTTGAATCAAAGTTCATCATTCTCCCAAATGGGTTCTACAATTTTCTTGCTCTTTCTTCTCTCCCTTGCATTTCCTCATTACATTTTTCACCAACCATATACTTTTGTGACTGCAGATGATAATCTTATTCAAATGACTTGCAAAAGCACCAAATACTATGACCTTTGTCTATCATGTCTCAAATCTAATCCCAACAGCCCTAATGCTGACACTAAGTGATTGGCAGTCATCATGGTTGGGATTGGAATGGCTAATGCCACAGCCAGTTCCTCATACTTGTCCTCCTCCTCTCAGTTGCTTGGCACAACTAATGACACAAACCTGAAGAAAGTCCTCAAGGAGTGTGCTGACAAATATACCTATGCTGGTGATGCACTCCAAGCTTCTGTTCAGGATTTGGTTGCCGAGTCCTATGACTATGCTTATATGCACATAACTGCAGCTGCAGATTATCCAAACTAGCTTTTTAACCCGCACTATGTGCGGGAACCTTTTTATTTATATTTATTAGAAATAATTTTTTTTTAATAATATTTAAATACACTTTTACCACGTACCAAACACCCAACACATATCTCTATTTACAAATCTAATTACAAACACCATAGACAGATAACAAAAACTAATTCAACCCAAATCTAATACAAAATATTCAAAACAAAATTTATTTTAAACCCAATACCATAATTAAAACCAAATTTAACTCAAATATCTAAATCTAAAGCAATCCAACCAAGTGCATTTGAAGATGTTGATTCGGCAATAGCTAACTTTTTTTCCCTTTTGAATTCCAATGTGCCTCTACATTGCTTTTTGTGTGGTTATGTGCTCAATGTTATTGCTCATTTCCAATCGACCAAATATCGTTTTCCCTTCTTATTTTCCGCCTGTCATGTCCCTTTTGCGAGGAATAAATATAGACCTTTGTAGATTCCGTTCAACCTCAACATTTATATATTGCACAAAGTAAATGTATCTTAGAAACTTGATAAGAAACAATAAAATTAAAAAAAAAAAAAAAATCATAAATGCATAAAAACTACAAAGTTTGATCATAATCTACAGCACAATACACCAATTGTTTTTTTTTTTTTTAATTTTTTTTTTATTATACATAGATTCATTGCATTATTGAAAGTGTATAGGGAGTTGTAACAGCAGGGCAGAATATGAAATTGCAAAAAGTGTACCCATATCTCCTTGCAATTAAAATCTATTGCAAGTTGGACTACAAATTTGGTTATATAGAACAAAGTAAGTTTTCTTATACATTCACAAACTTATATGCTTCTAATTCAAGGAAAAAATTCAAGTAATTAAAACATAATTAAAAAAATATAACAATAAAGAAATGTTAGATCCAGATGGAAGTTTCCATACCCCAAAAAAAAAAAAAAAACACCTTAAGTAATACATGAATATTAACAGAAGTTCGAAGCCCTATATAAGCTCAAATCTCTTAAAACAGTACACTAATATAAGAAATTTGATTGGTTTATTCTATCTAGGCACAAAGTTAAAAGTAACCTCCAACGTTTTATAGCTTATCCAGACCTTCAAATGCTTTAATATGTCTATAAGTCTCTCATCAAGCTCTTTGATCCGTTCAACCTCACCCTTTGATATTTCAAAATTAATATATGCCTGTCATTAAACAAATACACGCTTTTAAAAAAAATTCTAAGTTTTATTACAATCTAGTCAAATTGTAATATTAGTAACCAAAAAAATGGTCATTGCATCTACAAAATTTTGATATATCAAGTGAAAAAATAAATCAAACAATAAGACAGCCCCTATATAGGGCACATAAATAAATGAAAGAAGGAATATAAAATCTAATCTTATTAGAAGATAAGTTTAATTCAATTATGCAAACCTGTATGCAAAAACCAAGTCCAAATTCAATACCACTGTCACCACCAAATCAGTAAAAGTCTCCAATGTAACCTTAATTGTAGGGCAAAGTTTCTGCTTTTATATATAGTATTAGATATTAGATTAGATATGATATATGAGATATATATATATATATATATATCAATCACCATCTAAATCTACAATAACTTCCTTTTGATAAAAAAAGCACAAAACAATCAAATGCAGACATGTGCTATATTTATAAAAGAATACCAACATAAAAAGAAAAAGCAGCACCTGCTTAAACCTTTCCTTAGACTAACCAAATGCAGACATGTGCTATATTATTATTATTATTTATTTTTTAAGGAATTCCTACCAAACTACATGACAGTGTGTAAGAATTAAAGGGAATAAACTTGATGGCATCAGAAAAAGGAAATGAACATGGAACCAGAACCAAAGTTGTTATAGATTACAAATACTTGATGCTGTAGTGAAGCTGAATTGGATTTGATCATAGCTAATCAATTCTCAAGCAGCATGGATATGACAATTTTATAGAACCCAGGGATAATGTCATCCATCACCATGTAACTAAAGCCTAGTTCACTCACACCACATGGATCCTCGGCTAAAATGTTGATGTTATTCTTAAAATGTTTCTCCCATAAAAGACTCACTGGGGGAGTTCTCGACCTC